>NC_071108.1:1712500-1817500 GCF_024256425.1 Clarias gariepinus | reverse complement strand
GATTCTCTGTGTATCATCTGAGTGCTGTGGCCCCCTAGTGACCCGTGAGGGTACTACAGGCCATTTACAATCAATAAGTACCTTTCTAAAATGTAAAATTAAAAAGGTAAAAATTAACAAAACTTTTAATAATAACATTATGTTTAAAAATGCAAATAAAATAAAGCTTTGGAATTTAAATAACACGTTATACTTCATTAAGCTTAGTTTCGTGTGTTGTGACTTGGAATTAAAGATTTGGGATTTCGTGGCCCTGTGGCATTGGAGTCTTGGAATGTCTGAATTAGATCGTTTACAGAGCTTATGTTCTTCACATCACTCCAACCCTTTAGCTAACTCCTGATCTGATAAGCTTCACGTATTTAATTTATATAAATGCGTGTAAGAGCTGGATCAGGCAGGAATCCATGCCAGATCATTATCTGATAATGCCTTGCATTTCAACGATCCCATTCACACCTGCTCCAACAAACCCTCGGTCAGTAAAAAAGGAAGTGACTGACCGTAGGTGTATCCAGGCTCTCGGTGCGATCCGGTCCTCTCGGATTTTATTATGGCTCAGATTTAAGATCCGCAGGTTCACTGTCTTATTCAGGAGTCCAGCATGAACCACTTCGATCCTGTTGTCTGACAGATGCAGCTCCTACACACACACACACACACACACACACATACACACACGTATATATATATCCTAGGACTTATTTCGCCAAATGTCCCACAATGAGACTAACTAGCTTTAGAAGTGTTGTGAGAGTGAGTTCTGTGAGTTTTAGCCTTTGGGATGAACAATTAAAATGCCTGCTGTTCTGGACATAAAGATTATTCAAGGTATGAGGAACTAGTTATGAATAATAATAATAATAATAATAATAATAATATGATGATGATGATGATGGTAAGGATGATGTAATGACCTTCAGTGACGCCGGCAGACCAGAGGGAATGGCTCTGAAGTCGTTATCGTCCAGTCGGAGGTAAATGAGTTTCTTGAGGGGTCTGAAGGCCAGCGGGGAAACGTTCCCATCATGGAAATGGTTGTCCTCCAGCTCCAGCGTCAGCAGCTGGGACAAACCTGCGAGAGCAAACGTCCAAACCACATTCCCGTCCCACTGAGCGAGGGTTTAATAAACACAGAGTCCATCTTACTCTCGGCCAAGAATCTAACTGATGTCCTTTTAACCTCACACCAGCTGAACACTGTGTGTGTGTGTGTGTGTGTGTGTACCTTTAAGGCTGTAAGGTGTGAGTCCGCTCAGTTTGTTGTCGTTGATCTTCAGCTCCAGCAGTGACGGCGGCAGCGGGGGGATTTTGGTCAGATTGTTCCCGTCCAGATTCAGGCGGCGCAATTTGGTCAGATTCTTAAAAAAACACACACACACACGTCACAAACTCGCACATTGTCGTGTCTCTCAGCCTTGATGGAGACTGAATTCGTAACACGTGTATGAGAAAGAGAACTCGACATCATGGTGTTTGTCGACGCTGAAACTTTTCCCATTTACTCTTAACGATGAAGTGAGAATTCAGCTGCAAGTGAAGACCTGAAGCGCGTCCCTACAAACACACATCACACCGGCTCGATATTCATACCGGAGTTTGTGTTTATGACAAACCTTCTTCTGAAACTTGTAAGACGTGAAGCTGTAGGCCGTCGACACAGTGTGAGGTTTTAGAGCGATCTGGGGTTCACGGACCCGAGCGACGACCATCACACACGTGTTATAAATATTATAAATAGGCGCGTCAGAGTCTGAGCGTGTCCTACAGCTATATCACATCACAGCACTTCTAAATCCTGGATTCTGATTGGTCAGGAGGTGTGAGGTTAGTGTTCTATAACAGCACTCATTTCTGAAGCTAATATGCTAATTAGATAGCTGCTGTTTGTTTTATTGTTTACAATAAAGTATCTATTGATCTATTAGTCTATAGAAGAAGAAAAGACTCGGGGACACGCTGTTGTGGGAAATCAATCAATGTTTGGTTTGGTTAAAAACTATTCCAGTTTCATTTACTAAAATAAAAATAAAATTTTGACAAAAGTCTATGTGTGTGTGTGTGTGTGTGTGTGTGTGTGTGTGTGTGTTCTCACCCGGAACACATTCAACCCCAGTGAGGTGTCGTCCAGTTTGTTCTTGCTCAAGTCGAGCCACTGGAGGTTGGGCAGGCCGTGCAGCGCTCGCACCGGGATCTTACTGATCTTATTATCTGACAGACAGACAGGTGTGTGTGTCAAAAACAAGATCTTACTGTCTATCCAGCTTTGTGTGTGTGTGTGTGTGTGTGTGTGTCAGCTCACCTGCCAGGTAAAGTGTTCGGATGCCAGCATCTTTGATGAGAGGCATGCTGGTCAGTCCGGTGCTGCCACATGCAATCAGAGCATCAGACAGCAGACATCCCGCCGGGAGTGACGTCATATAAGTGGAGGGACGGCTCACAGGACGGCTCACTGGATGGCCCACAACACTGGCTCCGCCCGCTCTTCCTCTAACCGGACCTCCACTGGGTGCCAAAACTTTGGGGGTTTTTGTAGGAGGAGGGCGGGGTCTTTGCTGTACGGGTATCGCCGGTTTCCGGTTGGAAGGCGCAGGGCTTCTGCTGACGGGTGAACCCCTGGTGCGATCGTTATGAAACTGCGGGTCGTCGTCGTCATCCTCATCAGGGTCACTATCAGCCTGGTCTTCATCATCGTGGTCATCATAATCAAACAGGTCTGGGAGCCTGTCAGGGGAAGGGGCCAGAGGTAAACGTGCTGCAATTCCCAGCTCAGGGGCTTGTGATTTTATCCTGGGTGGAGGTGATGATGGTGGTGATGATGGTGGATGATGCTTCTTCTGTGCAGATGGAAGCTGTGGAAACAACATGAGGAGATCATGGAAAGGGATTAAGAGCATCATCACCATTATCATTATTATTATTCAGGACTGTAATTATTCACGCATCACACATTCACAACTTTATCCCGTCTCGGTTCTGTCTTTGTCTTGGGCTTGACCTCCTGGGTGATCTTTCCCTGCGACGCTCTCCTCCTTCCAGACTGTGGATCGACTTTCTTCTGCCCGATCATTTTCTCCGGCTTCACTCTTTGGGCTGCTATCTGGTGTCTGGTGTCTTAACCCCCCAAAAAAAGCAAATCAATTTAACATTAAAAAGCGGTGTGTCATCAAAATCAAGCAGAACTTTTAGAAAAACTAATAACGTTTAAAACACATCTGGACAATCATGTAGAATTATACATTTTCTGTGGCAAAAAACATAAAGTTCTTTTAAAAAAAGTCTGGATTTTGTCTAATTAAACAAGACCATAGTCATAAGAATGAGTGTGATAGGAGATCATTTAAACGATTGGTGAAGTTGCATGGTTAAAAAACAGTCCAGTAGATACCAGAGCAGTGTTTATTAGTGACAGTAAGAGCATTTACATACACACACACACACACACACACACACAATTGATGAGAACTCACAGGACTTATCGCTGAGACTCATCAGTAAAAAAGTTTGTTAGGGATCATAAAGACTGGACTTTGGAGTGATGGAGGAAGGTCATGTGACCTGATGAGTCCAGACTGACCCTATTCCAGAGTGATGGGCGTGTCAGGGTGAGAAGAGCAGGACATGAAGCGATGCTCCCATCATGCATAGTGTCCACTGTACAAGCCTCTGGAGACAGTGTTATGATCTGGGGTTGATCAGTTACTCCGGTCTAGACTCAGTAACGTTATGGGGCAATAAAATGACGTCAGCTGACCACCTGAATGTACTGAACCACCAGAGGATCACATCTATGGAGGGTTTCATTCCCACCTAACGGAGTGGACATGTTCCAGGACTCAGAGTGTGAGAGAGTGTTTCTGGTAGCATGAGGAATGATTTACTCCCTGGGGGCTGTTCAATGCAAGAATTTCTCTACCTCATACTGGAATGTATGTGTGTGTGTGTGTGTGTGTGTGTATGTGTGTGTACCTGTATTCTGGCAGGACGGTCCTTGGCACAGAACCGCACCACTTCTACACTGGCACATGTTACACGCATCAGAAGACCACTGAGCTCCCTCAAAGAGAAGGATCCCATTCACTAGGCACTGAGTGCTAGGTGCTGACAACACACACACACACACACACACACACACACACACACATCATAATTATACAGGCTAAATATTCAAAACATTCTGATTTCAAAATCTTCACTAATGTTTACTGAGATCATGAGTGTGTTAGTGCTGAGTGTCTCTGTGTTAAATCTTCCAGGTGAACGTTAGAACCGTGACATATGGGAATGTATTTATAACCGTAATAGTATTACATAACCATGATTCCATATCACATCCCTCTCTGAGGGCTTGGGCACAGTGTACCGGAAATTGAAGCCAACTCAGCCATAGATAAGGGTTTGATGGAGTTCGTCTGTGCCTTTTTTACATTCATGTAAACATTTGAGCATGTGGACCAAATGTCATGTGCTAATAATTAAATAATAATTAATAAAAGAAAGGTTTTGTCTGTACATTGGTCAGAATTCGTTTTTTTTTTTTTTTTATCTCTATGTTTAATATATTGGAGGATCAGAAACCAGTCTTTTTCTGTCTGTCTGTCTGTTTATCTCAGTATCACACAAAACTGTCTAGACAGGATTGTCTGAATCTCCTGCAGTCCTTAGATCTCTGCCTGAAGTTTAATCTGCACCATCAGTGAATCTAAATGTGGAGTAAAAGTGATGTTATGAACAGTTATGTGTGGGATTTAATAATCTACTGTAAAATAATCTACTAATGCGCTACTGTCTCAATGTAAACAAACACCTGCACCAATAGATATTAATTAGAGAAGATAAAGTGAATATTTTGACTGGGATTAGTTCATATTTTCACTTTGGCTGAAATAACAGCGCTGAAGTGGTATAAGTGAATTTTAACACGCTGGAGTGGTTTTAAGACAAAACTTCATCTTTATCCTTTGATCTACTTTTTCCATTTCTCATGTGTGATTCACTCTCCGATTACCGAACAGGGAGTGTATTTGTCTTTTAACTATTTCTACAAACTCTTCATATCAACAACAGGTACTTCTGCTAGTAATTAATAATGCAGTAATTTAAGCTATGGAGGGGCAAGGACAAACAATGTCAGACACTTTTACTTTAAAAAAAAATTAAAATGTATCTTTGTGAGATTTGGGATTTAAAGATTCGTTATTTAATGAGACAAATGATCTGAATCTCCATCAACAGGTGAAATGTCTCTGATGTCATCACACCTCCTCTGTGCTCTGTGTGTGTGTGTGTATAAAAGTATGCAGACTGGAAAACAATACCAAACAATCCATACAAGTTATATCAATTGAAAATATTGTGTTTTATATAACCAAGTTAACCCTGTGTTTCAGAATTTGCAAAAACGCGGTCTATCACTCTGTAATCTGCTACACCAACACCCTTGTGTGTGAGGCGAGACTCAGGTAACATCAGGAGAACTCACCTGCATGTCCAGGTGTTTTAAATCCAGCTGTTGCTGCCACGGCTCGACTCGTCTGTCTCTCATCCCTTCGGCTCGCTCGTAGGCCGTGTGTGACGTTTAGACACACAGACAGATACACACACGTGTAGAATAAATTCAGATACATGATGTGTGTGTATTACTTAAGTGCTTAGGAGTGTGTGTGTGAGCGAGCTTCTTATACTCTCAGCCTGTTGGGTAAGAGAGAGAGAGAGAGAGAGAGAGAACCAGGGAGAGAGTGTGTGTGTGTGTGTGTGTGGGGGGGGGGGGGGGGGGCGGTGTGATGGGGAGGACATATTTAACAAAACCACTCTTTCATTCGTCCTTAAACCCCACCGCTCCAATCAGCCCCCAAACCCATCCACCCACACACACACACACACACACACACACTATAAGCTCAGTCAGACAGCGAGTCCGTGCGTACCTGTGGCCGAGGTTATTACAGAAACAGGCTTCCTGTAGCATAAAGTTGTTTTCTAATCCTGAATTCTGATTGGTGTAAAGTTGAGATCTGTAAGAACAGAAGCTAAATACTACAACACTGACTCAAAAGTACCTGCTGGTATTTAATAATGATTTTTAAAAAACATGTAAAATGGCATTTTATAAGATATATAACACTTCGCTTAACATCCCCATGTCAAAAGCTTAGCTTACGCAGCATGTTACTAAAATATGCTAGCTACATGATACTAAGAGACCACATTAGCTAATCATAAATAACTAGCTAGAGCATAGAGCTCTATAAAATAAACTATTACAGTGGTCCCTCTGTATGCAAACTTCCCGATAAAGAATTAAAATTTTGTCTCGGCATATGAAGCATCTTCGGTATACAAGTGATCGACCCGAACCGAACGTCGACTAAGTCGCGCGTACGTCTGGGAGCCGTTCAAAACTTGCCGCCAAACGAACCGAGTTTACGTTTTCATATGTGGGTTTTTTGCATCTTGTGCAAGATTCAGTAAAGACGCAGCTCCATGGGTCTCAAGAATGTTATAATGACGATAGCAAGAAGTAAAAGGAGTCGCTTTCAGTTTAGTTTTTAAAGCAGCTGGTGACCAGAGGAATCATAAATTAAGCTTAAGTGAAGTTTATTGTCTATTTATTTAAATGTTTTACCTCATTTACATGTCTTTTCTAAATCTTTTGTTTGGTTTTATATGCAAAAATATAATAATAATAGTGTTGGAAATTCTGAAACAGATTATCTACAGCAGTGGTTCTCAAAGGGTGTGGCGCCCCCCTAGTGGTGAATACAGACATGACAGGTGGGGCGCAATGAACGGGAGGGAATTAGTGGAAAATAATAGGAAAGTACCTATTATAATTCATGCTTTTCTTTATATAGCCTACAATAAAGATCACTCGAAACTAAACAATCACACGCAGAGAAATGGATCATTAATACAAGTGAATTAAAATAACATCAGAGAAAAAGTGGAACCATTGTGCAACAATAACGGTTTAATGTCGGCATGTTAATTCCAGAGGAACAATATATAAGGAAACATTCGGTATTATATATGTCATTTCATTTATTCCTATGTGTATTCTGGTGTTTCTGTATTTTTGTAAAACATTAATATTTTATCGGTCAGTACTAGTCTGGCATTTCTCGTTTCCAGTGTGGCAACAAAGTAGCTTTTTGATCCTTCAGGCGCTGAACAGAAGGGAAGATCAAGATCGTTCTACGCTTTTTGTTGCTTTGCGGCTTTTTGCGATGATCCCTAAATCATTCGTATCGCCATAGAGAATAATGGTGTTTATGCTTTAAAACATGTATAATTTAAAGCGGATGGAGCTTAAACACAATGTAAAGAGGAAATATATATATATATATATATATATATATATATATATATATATATGTGTGTGGGTATCTTTAATGGCGGGTTTATTTACGCAGCTATTGAATTTGCGAATATCAAACTAACTTTACCGCTGTCACAAACACGTGTTATTCGCTAAAATGCCCCCCTGCCACGGATTGCCCCCCTACATAATCTCTATCAAATATTATATTAGGACATGCATTCAAAGGTTTATTATTATCAAATATATTATTACTATTATAATTAACCCTAGACACGTGACAGCCGTCGAGACGATTAATACAAATCCCCCAAAAATGATTATTTTATGGCACATTTATTTTGCAGGGGTTTGTCAATGTACAAATAACAAATTATTTATCACAAATTACACTAAATAAATATTGTTTGTGGTGAAATATTACATTTTTTTTAAATATTATTATTTTTATTATAAAATAAGCAATATAAAAATATACATGTTGTATAAAAAAATTTATATAATTTATATGTTTCCCCCTATACAACATTTTTTTTACATTGCTCTGGAAAAGCTAATAAATGTGTTGGGTAGTTATTATTTCCCTATAAAAGATTAACATAATAAATCAATAAGCTACAGTCAGAGGCACCACTGCAGTAGCTAAACATTAGAAAAAAATTTCAAAGCATAATTAAAAATAGCCCGGAGCTAATCTAGTGTTCCATTTTATGTTCATAAAACTATTTTAGTGGTGAAGTCAGACGAGGTGAACTTCCTTTGAAGTCTACGACCGTGTCTGATCTGACGGACCAATCAGAAGCGAGCGTTCCACAGAGCTGCAGTGTGATCATGACGGTGGAGTGTGTTCTCACTAACACAGACACTCACATGGCAGTGAAAGGCAGCTCTGTGTGTGTGTGTGTGTGTGTGAAATTCCTGTCTGAAAACAGTGTCTCTCTGAGCAAACCACAGTCTGATTTACATAAATATTGCCGGATGGAGTAAAGACGCTTCCTCCTGGTGCACTCAGCCGTTAGGGCCTAACTGTACTTTAGTGTGTATTCATATTTATATATACGTACTCATATACTGTAAGAGGCACTCAGACATACAGAACAGTACGCTACTATAATTCCAACATAAGTGTTATAACCTCAGACCTCTAAGTTTAGAAGTCATCAAAGTGTTACGTGTTAGTGGGCGGAGTTTATCTGAATCAGGTTCTGGATGTCAGTTCTGAATTCTGACCTCAGCACATGTTTCCGGCGTTATCTCAGCTTGATTTTGAGGAACAGGGTTAAGTGCAGCGCCCCCGTCTGAATGTTTGATGTAACTACAACCTGTCCCAGTGAAATACTGTACACTCATACACACTCATACACACTCACATAAACTATGGAACGCCATTTGAAGACAAAATTTAACATGTAACAGATGACATCAGAGGAAAGGTTTGTTAATCAGAGACATGGCTGATCTGGAAGAGGGAAATATCTGATGTAGAAATGGTGCGTTAGGTAAAAGTGTCTATGTAAGGTGTAGCAGATGAGCGCTCGATCAGAATCTCCTTCACTATGAAGACTCGTTCTCTTTACAGCAGAGAGGGTGTTAAATTAACTAAATACGTGAGCAAATAGATTACATCCGCACACACACACACACACATTATTATTATTTTCATGGGTAACTGGTAACTAGTGTATATTAATAATAATAATAATAATGATAGTAATAATAATAATAATAATAAAGTGTAAAATGAGTGCTGGATCAGGTGCTGTTCTCGATGCTGCTGATTAATGAATGTTGAAGTCATTTTGTGTTCAGTTAAACGTAATCGTTACAGCTAGCACTAATCAGGCAGTGATACATTGGCAATATTTTAGACTCTTAGTAGATTTGAATGCTCCATGGTGTAGTGGTTGACAATTTTCACTTTTCTTCTTTAGTCTGTATTTTATATCCCTGATTTTTTTTTTTCAGGTTTACGATAGTTTTCAGCTCTAACAGCAGTAACAGTTTACGATGTTTTCCAACACGCTACACTATTTGCTCCCACATGATGAGTCCGCTCATATTAGCCAGCTGTTTGCTCTAATAGTTCCAATTAGCCACCAGCTTCACTTCCTGTTGTTCAATTCCAAAATAAAAGAACTAAACAGGGAACTAGGAGGCGTTTTTAAACACGCAGACAGTCTGCGGCTGTTTCCTGTCTGTCTGTCTTTAACGCATTCTCAAAAAGTACCATAATAGGCAGCGCTGGGACATTTATAACTATCTAGTTGCACTTTAGGATGTGTTTGGGCCGAGTGCAGGTGACCCCTCACATCACACATTACACCATGCTGTTTGTCTATTTTGTTCATGACCAAGTGCGAATCACTGTCTCCAAGGTGGATCTACCCACACACATAAACATAGAGTATATTGACACACAGACACATATATCCTTGGTGGAGCCAGACATGTCAGAAATACAGTTTAGCTCACAGCCAGTGTAAACAGTGCAGATTGTGGACGAGACGCTGGTGCAACCTCAAGCTTAGCTCATATATACTTATTATTATTATTAGTAGTAGTAGTCGTAGTAGTAGTAATAGTAGTAGTAGTAGTGATAATAATATTAATAATATGGGGGTGAGTCCAAAATTATCTCCAGTCACTGGCGGCCATGACTTACTAAGCTGTGGGAATGAGATACTATGTTGTTTTGGAGTTATGCTGTGTGTCAGTGAATAAATAAAGGTAATTATCCATCTATACTAATAAAATCAGTTTAAATTGGTCTGTAGTTTACAAGAGGCTAAATGCTATGAGGTTATTAAGTTGTGGCCAAGACATTGTATCATGGGGCCACACATTATAATATTTAGTTCCCTTGCTTTACTAAATCATGGTCACAACATATTTTTTTGTTATCATGCCTTAGTAATTCCTGGGCACAACATACTATCTTGTCACCACACCTTAGTAAGTCATGGCCACAACAAGTATCTCATATCCACACCTTTGTAAGTTCAATTCAATTCAATTAAATTTTATTTGTATAGCGCTTTTAGCAATTTTCATTGCCGCAAAGCAGCTTTACACAATCAAAAAAATTATTTAAGTTTGTATGAAATGTGAATTTGTATGAATCAAAATGGTCAGTTTGTCCCTGGTGAGCAAGCCGAGGGCGACAGTGGCAAGGAAAAACTCCCTGAGATGGTAATAGGAAGAAACCTTGTGAGGAACCAGACTCAACAGGGAACCCATCCTCATCTGGGTGAAACAGAAAGCAGTAAATGATCTGCATTTATACAGTGTGTAGGGTGGGAGGCAGTTCAGCTATAATAGCTGATGTTAATTGATGTTAATATCCAGTTCAGAGTGCAAGCAGAGACTCCGGCAGGACTAACTATGACATCATAACTAAAAGGGAGACAACACAAACATGAGGGGGAACTGAGATGTAAAGCAAACAATCACCTCACCGTCAGCAAACCTGAGTGATCAATGAGAGTGAGGAAGACAGCATCCAAACATACCAGTTCACCATAATACTCTACGTCCATGAGTCCCCCAGATCTGCTCCTTTACCTAAAGCTAATCTATTTATAAAAATGCTCGGCTAAATAAATAGGTTTTTAGCCTGGACTTAAACACTGAGACTGTGTCTGAGTCCCGAACACTATTTCGAAGACTATTCCATAATTTTGGGGCTTTGTAAGAAAAAGCTCTGCCCCCAGCTGTATTTTTCATAATACGCGGTACTGACAAGCAGCCTGCATCCTATGATCGAAGTAGGCGTGGCGGTTCGTAAGACACTAGCAGTTCGCTCAGGTACTGCGGCGCGAGACCATTTAATGCTTTATATGTCAAGAGTAGTATTTTAAAATCAATGCGAAATTTCACGGGGAGCCAATGCAGTGAAGATAAGATAGGGGTGATGTGCTCATACCAGATCATATCTGGTTTTAGTAAGGACTCTCGCTGCTGCATTCTGGACTAGCTGAAGCTTATTTATGCATCTATATGAACAACCAGACAGTAAGGCATTACAATAGTCCAACCTAGAGGTGATAAAAGCATGAACTAGTTTTTCTGCATCGTTTAGCGACAATACATTTCTTATCCTGGCAATATTTCTGAGGTGAAAGAATGCTATCCTGGTAATATTATCTACATGAGCTTCAAATGAAAGGCTGGAATCAATAATCACACCAAGGTCTTTCACTGTTGCACTTGATGGAACAGAAAGGCCATCTAAAGTTACAGAGTGATCTAAAATCTTACTCCTAGCTGTATGCGGTCCTATGACTAGAACTTTTGTCTTATCCAGATTAAGCAGAAGGAAGTTAATTAGCATCCAATTTCTTATGTCCTGCACACATTGCTCAATTATAGTAGCAATAGTTTTTTCTCTTCAGGTTTTGCTGAGACATATAACTGTGTGTCGTCAGCATAACAATGAAAACTAATACCATGCTTACGGATTATGTTGCCCAGAGGAAGCATGTAAAGGGAAAAAAGCAGTGGACCTAAAACTGAACCCTGCGGAACGCCAAACTCCACTAGAGAACATGCAGAATAATCACCATTTAAGTCTACATACTGATAACGATGGGTCAGATAGGATCTGAGCCAGGAGAGGGCTGTACCCTTAATTCCTACTACATTTTCTAATCTGTGAAGAAGAATAGCGTGATCAATGGTGTCAAAAGCTGCACTGAGGTCGAGTAATACAAGCATAGTTACACAACCCTGATCAGAGGCCAATAGGATGTCATTTACTACTTTAACGAGTGCTGTTTCTGTGCTGTGGCCTAAATCCTGACTGATACAGTTCATGTATGCTATTTCTATGTAGATATGAGCATAGCTGCTCCGGTACTATCTTCCAGAATCTTAGAGATAAAGGGGAGGTTTGATATTGGCCTGTAACTGGACAGCTGACAGGGGTCGAGGTCAGGTTTCTTAATTATTGGTTTAATAACTGCTAATTTAAAGATTATGGAACATAACCAATGCTGAATGAAGAATTAATTATTCTCAACAGGGGTTCTATTATTGCTGGTACTATCTGTTTAAAAAAAATACAGAAGAGATGGGTGAAATTAGTTCATTCTCTTCAGGGGGAGTAAAGTATTCTAGGTTCTGATCTGACATGGCTAGATTAACATCTGCATCAATTACATTGTTCGGTTTCAAAACTTCAATTTTATGCCTAATATTTACAATTTTATTATTAAAAAAGTTCATGAAGTCCTCACTATTGCATGATGTTGTTGTGGAGATTTCTGCAGTGGTCTTATTTCTGGTTAATTTGGCTACAGCATTAAATTAAAATTTAGGATTATTTTTGTTATTTTCTATAAGAGTGGAGAGATATGTTGATCTAGCTACACTAAGAGCTTTTCTATAGTTCAGGATGCTCTCCTTCCATGCTTTTTGAAATACTTTTGAAATACAAGCAATTTAATTTTGATTACGTTCTAATTTCCGAGCGTCGCAACGCCTCCTCCTCTACCAGTTAACCGAGGCTGGTGTATGTAGCTGTATTCAGGAGGACTACCTTCATTTAGAGCTACATACTCGTCCTGTTTAATCCAGGTTTCTGTTAAACAGAGTATATCAAACTCCTGATCCGTGATAATTTCATTAACTATAACTGCTTTAGATGCGAGAGGTGCCGGCTGTGCATTCAGTATGATCTGGGTTTGTGGTCTTTATGTTAATTAAATTACTAAAACAGACTTTCTGAGTCTTTTGTTTTTAGCTCGGGGAACAGACACAGTCTCAATATGATGAACCCTGAGTGACGACTCTATGCAGCTAGCAGACGATTGGTTTAGCCTGTCTGTCTGCTCCCTGGCCTGGGCTCTGGACATATTATCTCCTTCACATACCTTAGTACGTCATGACCACAACATAGTATCTCATTCCCACACCTTAATAAGTCACGACCACAACATACTATCTCATTCCCACACCTTAGTAAGTCATGACCACAACATAGTATCTCATTACCACACCTTAGTAAGTCATGACCACAACATAGTATCTCATTACCACACCTCAGTAAGTCATGACCACAACATAGTATCTCATTACCACACCTTAGTAAGTCACGGCCACAACATACTATCTCATTACCACACCTTAGTAAGTCATGACCACAACATAGTATCTAATTCCCACACCTTAGTAAGTCAGTCACAACATAGTATCTCATTCCCACACCTTAGTAAGTCATGACCACAACATACTATCTCATTCCCACACCTTAGTAAGTCATGACCACAACATACTATCTCATTACCACACCTTAGTAAGTCATGACCACAACATAGTATCTCATTACCACACCTTAGTAAGTCATGACCACAACATAGTATCTCATTACCACACCTTAGTAAGTCATGACCACAACATAGTATCTCATTACCACACCTTAGTAAGTCATGACCACAACATAGTATCTCATTACCACACCTTAGTAAGTCATGGCCACAACATACTATCTCATTCCCACACCTTAGTAAGTCATGACCACAACATAGTATCTCATTCCCACACCTTAGTAAGTCATGACCACAACATAGTATCTCATTACCACACCTTAGTAAGTCATGACCACAACATCTCATTACCACACCTTAGTAAGTCATGACCACAACATACTATCTCATTACCACACCTTAGTAAGTCATGACCACAACATAGTATCTCATTACCACACCTTAGTAAGTCATGACCACAACATCTCATTACCACACCTTAGTAAGTCATGACCACAACATAGTATCTCATTACCACACCTTAGTAAGTCATGACCACAACATACTATCTCATTCCCACACCTTAGTAAGTCATGACCACAACATACTATCTCATTACCACACCTTAGTAAGTCATGACCACAACATAGTATCTCATTACCACACCTTAGTAAGTCATGACCACAACATAGTATCTCATTACCACACCTTAGTAAGTCATGACCACAACATAGTATCTCATTACCACACCTTAGTAAGTCATGACCACAACATAGTATCTCATTACCACACCTTAGTAAGTCATGGCCACAACATACTATCTCATTCCCACACCTTAGTAAGTCATGACCACAACATAGTATCTCATTCCCACACCTTAGTAAGTCATGACCACAACATAGTATCTCATTACCACACCTTAGTAAGTCATGACCACAACATCTCATTACCACACCTTAGTAAGTCATGACCACAACATAGTATCTCATTACCACACCTTAGTAAGTCATGACCACAACATACTATCTCATTCCCACACCTTAGTATGTCATGACCACAACATACTATCTCATTCCCATACCTTAGTAAGTCATGACCACAACATAGTATCTCATTACCACACCTTAATAAGTCAACATACAACATGGTATACAACATCTCATTCCCACACCTTAGTAAGTCATTGCCACACCATATTTTCGCCCCAATATCACCAGAGTGTACCTCAATATCTCTCAGAAGTTAAGTCACTACTTAGTATTATTTGTCGTTTTTGTCGCCACCTAGTGACCTGAAATGTCATTGCAGCCTGAAATGTAAATGGCGTCTGCAGTGAGTTAATGGAGTTTTTAGTGCTGGCGCTTAAAACTGTCGCTTATTAAGTGTCTTGTTGTCATTAAATCAGTGTAAGAGTCAGAAACAGCGCTTGACGATGAGCACGACGTTGCTGTCGTGGTCGGAAAGAATGCTTCAGCTTCTCCGCCGCATGAACAGCTTTCATTTAGCAGGTTAGCAACCGGGTGGTGTTTTAACGTTTTAGTGCAACGCAGCAGATCGAACATCCGGGTCTGACTTCCGGGTTCTGTCAGAGACTGATTGAAAATAAAATGTATATTGCTTTTATATCATTCAGAGTAACATAATATTTCGAGTTTGTTGTTTCAAACATAATTTAGACGACTTTAGATCGAGTAGATTTACTTATACAAGCCGGACGTGGGTTATTTTAAAACAGGCGCTGTTAAAGCCACACGAAAGGGTCCTTGGGGTGCAGAATAAATCAGCCAACCGAAAGTGCCATGAATATACAGTGGAGCCCTGAATATAGAGCCCTGAATGGTGTGCCAGGATTGTACAAAACAGTTTTCTGATCTAAAGTGCATCAGAATGTGAAAAATTAATAAAATTCATGTGATACAAATATTGGGATGTATTGAAAAGGTTTATTTATGAACATTTAGCTAAAATTAAGAAATTGAGCTTTAATTCCTAACATGTGCAGGGCCCAGGGTTCGGTCCTGAGCTCTGATGTTTTGTGCAAATACATTAAATACAAATGTGTGGATGAATCTAAACTGCCTGTAGATGTAAGTAAGTGTGTGTGTGTGTGTGTGTGTGATTTATGTTTGTTTTTGTTTGTTTGTTTGTTTGTTTTTTTGCAGGTTCTAGTTTAAAGGAGTGTCTGCGATTCGAGGTTGCGGGTCAGCAGGTGGGCTGGATCCGGCCAGACGTGGCTTCGGTTCTGCGCCGTTATCCAGATGTGTTCCGTACAGTAGGTGGCGCTATAGAGCTCTGCCCAGCGCTGGACTCGTATGAGCGCAGGACACAGGCGGTGGAGGTCATGCTGCAGACGCTTAGACAGGAGGCGGAGTTTAGTTGTCTGAAGGGGTGGAGAAATGAGGTGGGAGCTGTGAAGTGTTTTTTTTACTTCAGTAACTGAGCCGTGATGTTCCTCATGATCTCTGATGTTTTTGTAATCTGTGCCGTTTCCTCTAATCTGAGATAACTGAAGCTCTTCTTTTGATTCCCCTTTAAAATCTGAGAGTTTCTTCATGAACTGAAGTGTTCTTTGTTTAATCTCAGATGCTCTTAGTTACGAGATGGTCTTCACGACATAATCTAAGATTTCCTCCATAATCTAAGAAAATCAACACTCATATTCTATGTTGTTCTTCATAATCCAGACTGACTTCTGCAATCTGAGATATTTATCATGAATTAGCTAAGATGTTATTTATAATCTGAGAAGTTCTCTGTAATTACAGGTGATTCTCTTAATCTATGCTGTTCCTTATAATCTCAGATGTTCTCTTTATACTAACAACATGTCTTTTGTTTAATCTGAGATACTCTCAGTTACACAACGGTCTTCACGACATAATCTAAGATTTTGGATAAAATAAGATAAGATATACCATTATTCATCCCACAGCGGGGAAATTTCTTTGTTTTTTATTAAACTAATTGTTTAATTAATTGTGCAAATAAAAAAATAGGAACATTACACTGTCTAAATATGAAGTAAAAAATAAATAAATAAATAAATAATTGCATTTCAGACAAACAAATTGCACAAGGGAAATATTGCACAGTTTAAATGTTGTTATTGCACAGTTTCTATTGTACCCACATTTAAGATATTATAACTGTATTGTAAGACAGTAATGTTATATGTAAGATATTGTAAACATTGTTAAAATCTAGATATTGTAGCCTTATATACAGTATACAACAGTGTGAACTATGGAGACTGGTTCACTGGGAGCAGCTCTGATTTCCTACATAATCTGAAATAATCTATATAATATACACTGTTCATCATAATCTGAAAGTCTTAAAATAATCCAAGGCATGTTCTGTAATCTAATCTGGAGTCTCCTTTGAAATGTAAACTGTTTCTTGTATTTGAAGATTACCATTATAATCTGAAATGATCGCCATAATGTGAAATAATCTTTATACTTTAAGGTGTTCTTTAAAGGGAAGATGTTCCTCAAAATATATATTTTTAAATCTGTAGATGTATGCAGTGATGCCGAGGCTTTGCGACGCCCCACTGATGCACATGGAGAGAGCAGCGACAAGTATGTCACTATACATCTTACACACACACACACACACACACACACACACACAGTGTCAACAGTGCTAACACAATAAGACAGTACAGTTTTAAACTGGAGAAAACTAAAGAAAAATAAACATTACATGTTTACAAACTGTACCACTAGAGGGCGCTTGCTGGACATTACAGAGATCCTCAGCAGTACATGTGCTCTGTAACTCACAGCTAGCTTTGTGACGTTACTACGTTAGTGTTACAGAAGGGTTTAACGCTGGCTAGTTAGATGTTTCACACTTTTTGTGTCTTTGGAGAAAAACACATCACTTCAGAATTTTATAAAGTTCCTGTGATTAATTCGTGAACTTTAAGGCGTGGTGTGCTCATGTTTGTCTTTTAATTCGACTCGCCGCAGGTTTGTTCGGAGTGAAGCGCTATGGCGTTCACGTTAACGGGTTCTGTCGAGATGGAGACGGGAATCTGAGCATGTGGCTCGGCAGGAGATCTGACACTAAACAGACTTATCCTGGAAAACTGGATAATCTGGTACACACACACACACATGTGCACACACACACCCCTAAATAAATTTATGTTTAAATTCATCTTAACCGAATATAAGGTATTAGAATGAGATTAGCATACGATTGTATAATATTAGCATGAGATTAACATGAGATTGTAGTTAGCATGTTATAATGATATTAGCATTAGAGATTGGGGGAACGTTAGCATTAGTTTATCATGAGATTGTTGTAATGATTGAGTGCAGAGTTGTTTGTAGCATGAGGGAAAAGCAGTCCCTAACCACTTGTGTGTGTGTGTGTGTGTGTGTGTGTGTGTAGGCAGCAGGTGGTCTAGCGGCCGGCTGCAGTGTTAAACACACCCTGGTGAAAGAGTGTGAAGAGGAAGCATGCATCCCTCCATCACTGGTGCAGACAGCGCGACCTGTAGGAACCATCAGGTACTGTTTCTGTTATCATTCTGAAAACGATGATGTCCGTCAGTGAGGTCATATGTGCTAGCGTAGCATGCGAAGGCAAAAGGCGTGGTGGATTTGGTGTCAGTGGTTTAGTTAGTGGATGTTGCATGCAGCTCGGTTCTCTCTGTGGTTCTCCGGTGCTTTAACAGCGTCTGCGCTCCTCAGCTACACCTACGAGGACGGCGAGGGCGTGTTCCCCGAGTGCCAGCTCGTCTTCGACTTAGAGCTCCCGTGCGACTTCACGCCTCAGATCGGAGACGGAGAGGTGCAGGAGTTTTACTTTTACTCCATCAACAAGGTAAAGGACATAATTTACCTTGTCATGTGGTTTTGGAATGCTTAGTCCTTCTTCTAGACATTTTGATATAAGTGTGTGCGCGCGTGTGTGCGTGCAGGTGAAGGAACTGATCGCGAGCGATGATTTTAAGCCGAATTGTGCCATGGTGGTGCTGGATTTTCTCATCAGACACTCCGTCATCGAACCTGACTCAGGTGTGTTACTTACTAACAAAACATTCCATGTGTTTTTGGACTTAAAGTTCCTGTATCTTACTATTTACTACAGCCATCCCCAGAGTGTCTTAATGCCCCCAGAGAGTGATTTTTTTTATGTCATTCCACCTCCAAATGCACCATTTCAGTGTCTATTTAAATGAGCTACAGATGAGCCACGCCCCTCCAGAGAACAACTGAGTTAGAACAACAAGCAGAGGGAGGGGCTCTGCTGTTATGAGGTCACATTAGGGAGGAAAATTTTTTTTTTCCTTTTTTTTTTTAAAAGTGTAAAACCAATCCCACCTGAATAAGGCTTCAGTCAACAACATGCTCTAAAACTGTTCGTTACACATTAGCAATATCTTTACAGACTTTTACAGCACGCTCACATCATCATTGGTTCTCAACATGCAGCAGTATATTTAACCTTTACACTACGAGTGTGTGAGACGAGGCGAGTCTCGTCTTTAACATAGTTTTGCATTTCTTTTTTCAGAGCCGTATTATCAGGAGTTTGTCGCCGGGCTGCACAGAACCTTATAAAGCATGGACAACTGTCTCAAACACACACACACAGACACATCAAAGATGAATACAGTGTGACAGAGTTACTCAAAGTTTATTTGTTTATCTGCTTTTGTATACAAAAGATTACGTGATCAATGAAAGGTTTTTTATTTTAAAACAGAACAGAATACCTTCAGAAATCATCTGTGTTTTATAACATGGCATTAAACAACTCTGAAAAAAAATCCTGATTTGTTTTTAACTATCTTAAAACTTTTTTTTTCTTTTAGAATAAATGAAAGTGATACAGAAAAAGCCAGCAGGAAGTCACATAGCTGTTAAAGCACACAGCACAAATAAGAAGTAGAAAAACAACAATGATATCCTAACAACACCAGAAGGAAAATATATATATATATTTATATATTTAATATAAAACTCTGAGACGTGTCGTCATTCGAGCTGAACAGTGACAGATGTGCACATCTGGAGCTGCAGGTTCCGGGACCTGAACAGCTTCTAAAACGTTACAGTACGTAATGGAGTGTAGAAAGAGTGAGGCGTTAGTATTGTTACTGATAAATGCGCTTTACACTGGAGCCGTTCAGCTCCAAATCACTGAGTGGACGTTTGAGTGTGTGTGCGTGTTCAACACCACTACAGTGTGTGTGTGTGTGTGTGTGTGTGTGTGTTTTGAACGGGCAGTTCCCTTATTGAATTAAACCACAGGATTCCATCCACCGCGGTTCAGGAGCAGCTGATGGAAGGATGTGAGCGCTCACGCTCGAGAACGTTGCTATGGGAACAGTGTGTCATGGGGGGGAGAATACGACTCAATCCCTTTACATTGTTACCCCACTTTCATTGGGTCCTTTGGCGTACTTTAGTAAATGACTTACCCCGAGGTGCTTATATAACCCTTAGTGGGCGCCCTCTCTCTCTTTCACTCTCCTCCCTTCTCCATCTCTCCCTATCTGTGGCCTGTATTTCTGTCCCTCCCTCCCCCTCTCCCTAATTATGCCCTCATTCTCCTTTATAGGAGAGCGCAAGCGTTTTTCTTGTTACGTTTCTTGGCCTGCAGCGCCGCCCTGGTGGCCATTTCGAACACATCCCTGACGCCGTCTTTAGTTTTGGCAGAACACTCTAGGTACCCGGAGGCGTTGATGCGGTTGGCCATGTCTCTTCCCTCTTCTGCTTTAACAGGCTCCTGTTAACAAAGAAAAATGATTCAACTGTAGCCTCGCAATTTCAGCTTAATATTACAGCTTGTATACCACTGATCGTTAATGACCTGTTTCATCTTGGCAAGCTCCCTCCGTGTGTGATCGTCATTCCGAAGGTCCTTTTTGTTTCCCACCAGGATGATGGGAACGTTCGGACAGAAGTGCTTCACCTCTGGTGTCCATTTCTCTGGAATGTTCTCTGTGAAGATAAACAAAAATTGCAATAACTTTGGTTCACCTTCTAACATCATACTAACTAACTACATTCACTGACCCCCTGTGATGACAAGGACTGAAGGAAAATCAGAACTATAAATATCCAGACTAGCAAAAATATTAAAAACTCTTTGACCAGGCTAAAAAAAGCTCTGACTTAACTCTAATCAGAATCCGTAACACCGACTTACTGACTGCCGTCCAGAACTCTCCAAGACTATAACGATCAAACTAAGAGTCTGAAACCCTGGGAGCCAATATTAACCAAGAATCTGACTTGAAGACTGGTACTAATCACTAAAACTGACTAACAGGTAGTCAGAATATAAAAAAGACTAGTTTTAAGTAGGAACTTAGCCCTACCCAAGAGTCAGAACCCCAGAGAGTGTCTGGGAGTGCCTTGGAAAAACCAAAAGTCAGAGTCCAGAGATTCTGAATAAGAAAGAGTCAGAACCCCAGACCCTGGGTATAAAATCCTGTTAAAACCTCAGAATCTGAGAATGAGTCAGAAACACAGGCCAACTGGGAATATCTACAAGTCACACACTTAGAGGCGGGGCTTAACTTGGATAGATCTAATGACTGGGACTAACCACAAATCTTAGAAATAGCAAATAAGCATTAAAAACAGACGCTTCTTGACCAGACTGTTCCTTGAGTGTGTTCCAGGTGAAAACTCCAGATAATGCGCATGTTCAGTTGCGTAGTTTCTCACCCAGACTGTCAGGGCTGTCGATGGAGAAGCACATGAGGATGACGTCAGTGTCGGGGTAGGAGAGCGGCCTCAGTCTGTCGTAGTCTTCCTGTCCTGCTGTGTCCCACAGCGCCAGCTCCACCTACACGTACACAGCAGGTGGGTTAGTCGGCAGGTGCCGCAGCAGAGTAAAAGCGGTGGACTCCAGGGTGTGAGACACTCACCTGTTTACCGTCTACCTCGATATCTGCCACATAATTCTCAAACACGGTGGGGACGTATACCTCAGGGAACTGGTCCTTACTGAAAACGATGAGCAGGCAGGTCTTTCCGCACGCTCCGTCCCCAACGATCACCAGCTTCTTGCGGATGGCAGCCATCTGAACACCGGGGCGAAATTGGGACAAAGCAGATCAGGACACTGAGACATAAATCTGGGACTGATTTTAACCTAGCGAATATTTTTTATCATTCATGAATTCTGACATTTTTAAATAAGGGTAAAGGTGTAGAAATGTGATTTTAACCGCTTATAAAACTTTCTTAGACTTATATAAAACAGAATTAACGCAGAATTTATTACTATATATAATTTCTGTCGGCATAAAAATAATGAGTTTTGTGGAACTTTAATTTTGTTCTGCCGTTTCAACACAGCAAGTTCTCTTTTTCTCCCCACAGCTAAAATAACCGAACGTTTCGACATATCAAAGTGAGTTTTATTAATATGTGATCATTTATAAACTTATATTAAGCTTAAATATTAAGTGTTTTCGCCAGAACTCAGTTTCTTTACTTTGTTTCCGTCATCAGGATTAGCATTGCTGTTTTCTTTCCCATCCGTATTAAGAATTCTCGCCTTCTACAGTCGAATTGGCCAAATGCTCAAGAGCCGAACGGCTATTGGTCAGATTATCTCTGGACCGCGAGGCACTAACCAATCCTATGACAGAAGGCGGGATTTAAATAAATACGGGTGGAATATAAAATAATGCAAAGTAGCTTCCTTGCTAATTACCGCATTTAATCTTTTATTTTAAAGTCTGCGATGTGTCGATAGTTTATCGGACGTAGTTTACATGGAATTACATTCAGAATCTTCATGGAGATCAACCCAAGAAGTTTATAACAAAAAAATGATATGTTTTAAAAGAATGTATTTTTTTTACCGTTTTGCTTTCGAGTGTCGTCCCGCTTTCTTTTCCTGTTCGCGACCCGAAAGCCCCGCCCAGTCAGCGCAGTCCGGTTCCTTGTGACCAATCAGAACAAAGCTATGGGCTAAAGCGGACCGAATACCGGAAGTGTGGTCAGGGGTTTACTTTTGTGAGAACCAACCATTAGAATAAAACACTAATAAAACATTAATAACTCATTAGACTGTTTAAAGTTAACTAAGGAGTTAATTAAGAGACGTAATATTATATTTAAAAAAAAGTATAGTTCTATAGCAGTTCTTCTGCTACTGAAGCTCAAATACATACAGTATATTATATGATATATAATACAGGACAGTATAATTTTAGGTTAAATGGATTCTTCAATGTTTTGGCAAATTGATTTTAAATTGATAATTAAAAAATTAATACAAAATTAAAATAAACTGTGACCAGGTGAAGCTTAATAAAGGGCAGGATAAAAACTAAGATAAATAAGCAAAAATTATAAGTAAATTATTAATCTACATTTTTATGTAATAAAATGCTTTAATATTTTTTTTAATACATAGTTTTATTAACTGATGTAACATAGTTAATAATTTTATAGTCACAAACTTGTGTCTGTGTGTGTGTGTGTACATACACATGGTTGAAATTGAAAGAAAAATCACGACACTAAATAATAAAGGTTTTATTGTGATATTTTACTAGAATTAAATGTACAGTCAAACACAAATGAAGAATAAACAGAAATTGGTTGCTGTCTACTCGTCTGAGGACGACGGGAGGACGATTTTGCTTGGGTCGTAGTAGTTTTCGTCGATCAAAGGCAGACCATGCGCCTCTCTCAGGATGATGAGCCGCTCGGCTTCGCGGCGAGCCCACTGCCTCATACTGCGGGGACGCGACATGACATGACATGAGATGAGATGACACAGGGATGAGGTTAATTACAGAAGGAAAACAAAAGTCTGAGAAAAGGTTTGGGTCAAACGGGTATTCAGGATTAAATTTTTTTTTAAAGATTATAGAATTACAGTAAGTAAGAATCCACACAAATGTTCACACGCAGCAGGTGGAGATTAGAGTCAGGAGACGTGACAGAGACACGCGCTCACCCGTGATCCGGTAAATAGTGGATAAAGGTTCCACCGACGACGATGGCCATGGAAATGCCAAAGAAGAACGCCAAACGCATGTTCCACTCGTCTACAAACGGGTCATCTGAGAAGCCATGGTAGTCTGGGTTCTGTAGAAAGAAAACAAAAGTGTTGACACCCTATCTATCACAGCAGTGACTTCATTCTCTAATCTTACTCAGCGTTTGGCAGACACTACCACGGTTGGATGTGGTGTGTGTGCACGCGTGTGAAACGAGGTTTAGGCGTCAATGTTACCACGATGCACAGGTCTGCATACTCCATTAAGAGTAGGGGGGGGGGGGATACAATCAGAGTTAACGATAAGCTCTGTGCACTAGCGTCCCATCGTCACATTGTCTCCATTACAGACTTTAAATGTCAGTGGTGTGTGGGAATCACTGCACCAGAAATCAAACTAACCCTAAAGTGTTAACTCCTTTATTAACCCTTTAATGAAAAAAACGTTCTGAACTTAAGGTTAATCTCTGTTTATTTAATTTTACACCTCAGAATTAATTTCAGTAAAGATTCAATTCTGTAATTCTGAAGTGTTTTGATATCTGTAAACAAAATGTGAAGTAATACTCTGAGGAAGGTGAAAGTTTCCTAAAGAGAATCATTACTGGTGACGGGACGCGGATTCATTACTATGAGCCTGAGAGTAAATGGCTAAGTATGAAAAGGAGACATCCTTAATCACCGACCGCAAACAAGTTCAAAAGTCGACCATCAGCTGGAAAATTCATCAACGCTTACAGTTTTCTGGGATTCTAAAGGGTCAGTATTGGAGCATTGTCAGGAAAAAGGTTCAATGGATTGGCACCCTGTCCAGGATAGACTCCAGGCCCCCCGTGACCCTGAATGCAGGATAAAGTGGTATAGAAGATAAGTGAGTGAGTGAGGTTCAACAATCGACAGGGCTCATTACAGTGAGATGATTATTGAAGAGCTGAAGCCTAAACTTCGGATTAAACAAAGAGGACTGATATCCCAGGGCATCGTGAACTCGTGTGACGATCTACACCCACACACTTCTGCTCCACACTGTCGAAACTCTGAGGTGTTAAAGTGCCTGATCTCGCTCCATCAGACTTTCACCTGTTTGGTCCCCTGAAGGCAGAACTACAAGGACGAAGAGTCACTTCTGATGGAGACAGCAGTGCATTCATGGCTCACAGCTCAGCCTAAAACATTTTTTAATAAAGGAATGCGAAAGCTTGTGGACAGATGGATAAAATGTATTGAAAAGCAAAAAGATTATGTAGAAACATTATGTTTTTATCGTTTCTAAAAGTTAATTTAAATAAATTCTCCAGCCAGATCATTTTGCACTTACCCTCATATAAAGTTTGTCTTCTGAAGCATCCATACATGCTTCATGAAGTGTTTAATATCTAATCCCATCCAAATAGGGCTTTTGGAAGCATTATTATTCCAACGTGACTTTTAATATGTGAGAATCTGCACATTTTTCATAAATCAAGAAGTAAATAAAGTGGTACCTCAACATACAAATTCTAATATGATTATAGTGTTGAAATTTGATACCATTGGTAATATTTTTGGGTGGCTGGAACAGATTGTCTGCATTTACATTATTTCGAATGGGAACATGTGTTTCACAATACGAAATTTCACCTAAAGGACGGATTTAATTCATATGCCGAGGTATCGCAGTAAAACCTTTTTTTTTCTCAGTTTGATCCCTCAGTCACAGACACCATGGGGGCACAAACCTTTGCACGAGCTGATGTGACGCTGGACCGCAGGCTCTCTGAGTGAACTGTGAATGAGATGTTACTATGGAAACGATAAACCATCAGCGCGAGCCCGTGAACACCACCTGACCAATCAGAGCGCAGGACTCAGCAGCTAATCACGTGATGAGAGATCTACCTTAAAGTGTTTTAACGGACTCCTGTAAGGCTGGGTCCAAATGTATTTGCCCCCTGATGTGTGTGTGTCCGTTCCTGCATTAGGACACGCAATGACGTCACACACATAAATAAAAACAGCAAACAGACAGTTTTAAACAATCTATCCGAACGTTAAGCTCATGCAGCGCTGCAGCAGCTCGAGCCCCCCCGGTGTCGGTGATCAGGCTTGTTTACGGTAACGCGCGCGCACCTTGTCGAACGGGTTGACCTCTGCGTGCCCGTAGCTCTCGTCCTCGTGCGTCACCGCTGGCTGCAGATCCGTCACGCTCGCGGCTCCGGCGGCGCTGGAGGTCCGGCTCTGAGTCACTGAGCGCCGCAGGTGGGCCGAATGTATCCGAGCCCGACACAGACCCGACCAAACCCGGCTCAGCTGCGCAGCCATTTCTGCTGAAGCTGTCTGCCTTCAGGACAGCGGCGCCTCCTCCGGATGTAAATAACTACTACTTCCGGATTACCCTAAAAAAAAAAAAAAAAATCATCATTTAATTATTAAATATATTTTTCATTTAATTATAAAAAAAAATAAGTAACGTAATTTAAGATATTATACATGATATCTTATGGAGTATTTCAATGTTTCAAACATTTTCATTTATTTTAAAATATTTACTTCTAAGAAAATTCTAAAATATTTGAATCAAATTGTACACTAAAATTATAACACGAGGTTGTGATGTACTAATTTATTTTGAGCACATTATTCTTTATTTTGCCTCCTTTCATTTATTAGTATTATAGGTATTAAGCTACTATCGGCTGGACAACACTGCGCATGCGTACAACGCATAGCCTGTTGTGCGCATGCGCGTTTCCGTTAGCAGTATATAATATATATATATATATATTATTTAGTTAGTTTATATATACATTTTATTATTATTATTTAGTTAGTTAATATATATAAACTAACTCAATAAATAAAATAGATTAATGGACAAGGTTTTATAGTATTTTATTAAGTACTCCAAAGAGGAATAAGGAATTTATTTTACCTTAAAATAACTTAGTTTATTATTATACTTATTATATTGCTAACATTTGTATTTTTATTTATTTTAACATCTTTAGTGGATTCAGTGATTACCATAGTAACAGCGCCCTCTGGTGTACAAGTACATTAACCAACAAATACTGCTTACAGGCTCTTTATCTGAACAGTATAGCTGTAAATATTGTGTGTCCCCTTCTATAGCTATCAATTCTATATAATATATTTTTAAAGTCTGAAGGATATTTTAATTAAATGTTAAACAGGTTTTATTTATTTTCTTTACACCTACGCCTTATGCTTTAAAAGATTTATTGATTTAGACATTTACTGAAGGCAAGTATCAAAATTATTCAAAGATTTTACTAAAACCCATGATTTTACCCCACTGTGTGTGCGTGTGTGAGAGAGAGAGAGCGACAGGAGTGTGCACAGTTTTGACTTGTTTTCTGCAGCATTAGCAGGAAGTGCAGAAACCACAATGGCTTTAGAGTTTCAGCGTGTTTCCTTCAGTCTTCTGCGTCCTGCAGCACAAGATTCAAATCTGAACAAGAAGAAAACACCGAGCCCCATCAGCCTTGTCTTGTATGCTGGTATGACTGTGTGTAGTGTGTGGTGTGTCATCACTTGAGACACTGGTTTTGTGCATCATGGTGATTTTATTGTACACGTAGCCTTTACATGCAGATGAAGCAAACAAAACCATAATGTGGCATACAGAATAAACATCAGCTTCGTTTACAAGCACACTTCAGGCCTCAGCATACTCAATGACACTGAGGTGTAGATAGATAAAGATGAAATCACTCTCTTGAGTTTATTCACTGAACCTTTATGAATGAATGATGAGTGCTCCGGTGCTGCAGGTGGCGCTGTTGAAATTTCATGATCATTTCCATGCCGGCTAGAAGATGATTGTTTTGTGATGGGAGAATATAAACATAATGTAGACCATGAGGGGAAAGGAAATGCTGAGGGATAAAAAAAACGGAGAGTTTAGCATGCTAGTAACACATGAGAGACACCAAGTTAACCATGAAGGAAACCAACTTTTCCACACTTGTTGGAACCTCATCCGTTTGCTCCACAGTATCGTCAGGTTGTTTATGGAAGCAGAACGTCGTCACCTCATGGAGGACGTCGAGGCCGAGTCTTGCTAAGACGAGTGGAATCAGCACGCGTCTGTGTACATAATCTACATCATGTATACATCTACAAGCAAAATTCAGGATGAAACAAAAACGTGTGTGTGTACAGTTAATATTTTCGACTATAAGTGTGTAAACACAGGAGCCGTGTTAAATTCTGGACTTTCTGCATTAAATGCATCTTAAAGAAAACGTTAAGTACTGAGGTAAGTCACTGTGAGTCTGTGGGGTTTCAGGAGATTCACGCTACTGAAGTGATGGCCTCAGTAGTGCTCTCTCTCTCTCTCTCTCTCTCTCATATGTATATTTGTGATCATTGGTCACACCAGTCAGCACCCTGCCAGTAAAAACTGAACCCGAGGGATGGATTGGGTCAGCCCCGCCCCTCAGTGCGTGTCCATGGTTCCGTTGGAGGCCTTTGAGAGTCGGTTCTCCGCCGTGTTCTCTTTGCCTTCTTCGTCCTGTTCGCTGCTGGTCCGTCTGAGCCGCAGCGCCGGATCCTTCTGCGGCGGGATGCGGAAACTGGAGTAGCCTCCTGTGGACGACCGCTTCTCTGAAAAAACACACGGGGGATTTAACACACAAACACTTACACATTAACACTCCACTTACGGAGAAGATTTAAAACACTGCTTCAACTGGTGCAGGAGAGAAATGATAGGAAGGAAAGAAAGAAAGGAGATAAAAAGTAAAGCAGGAGGAAGAAAGGAAAGAAGGGGTGAAGTGACCAAACAAGGAAGGAGAAGAAGGTGGAAGTGAAAAAGGGAGTTAAGAAAGAAGCAAGGAAGGAAAGAAGGGAGGATGGAAGGAGGTACTCGAGCCTGAATTACTGTCCATGTGGAGAGAGAGAGGGAGTGAGGGGGTGTCTGGGTTTCATTCGGGTTCTCTGGTTTCATCCCTCATTTAAAAACCTGCATGTAAGTAACCCTAATACCGAACACTAAATTACTAAACCGGAGAAAACCGTCTCAGGTTCCGGAATAGGACTTCTGAGTTAAGGGTTGTTTTTGCGTTTTTTTTTTTCTTTCCTAGCTGGGGGTTGGTAATTACGAGTTACAAGTTAAATTAAATGCAGCAAGAAGCAGCAATCCTATATTTAAATATGTGCAAATTACATGTAGTCTTTAACCCTGCCCCCCCGCCACTCCCCATATAAGACATACACACACATATATACACACCACTACCTCCTGGTCCAATCGGATGCATCAGTCTATTCATCTGTACGTTCCAGTGTTTGACGTTAGTGCTCGCTTGCCGGAGCTTCCTTTGAGCAGCCTGACACACACACACACAGTTAACACACACTCAGCTATGAACAGAAAGAATCAAATGATAAACCTAAAAATAAATAAATAAATAAATAAAAATTTTGTGTGTGTGTGTGTGTGTGTGCTGACCACCACATCCTGCTCGACTCTGTGTCTGTTAGCTCTGATCTCCTCCAGCTGTTTTTGCGCCTCCTCCAGCGCTCGTGTTTTGTTCTCCATCTCCTGCTTGAGCTCCTGCTTCTCCTTCTGCTCTCTCTGAATGAACTCCTCCTGCTCCTCCTGCAGAGTCATCAGAGACTTCATCTTGTCCTCCTCCTCCTCCAGCAACCTGCAGAGTTATCGTCATCACCATCATCATCAGCAGCAGCTCTTCCCCTTATACGAGCTATCTGCATCATCACTTGGACCATCATTCATTAACATCATCGCCACCATCATCATCATTGACAAATTATCACCACCATTACCATCACCGCTTTCATCACCAATACCACCAACATTGCCATCACCAATACCACCACCACCACTATAACTACCACCACCACCATCATTACCCCCATCGCCATCACCAATAGCATCACCGTTATGACCACCATCACTATCGCCATCACCATTATCACCACCATCACCAATACCACCACCATCACCATTATCACCACCACCATCACCATGACTACCATCACCAACATCACCAAAACTACCATCACCAACATCACCAAAACTACCATCAACATCACTGTCACTATCACCACCACCACAATTACCATCACTATCACCACCATCACTATCACCACCACCAACATCACTATCACTTTCATCACCACCATCAATATCACCACCCCACCACCATCACCACCATAACTATCCGCATTACCACAACTGCCATGATCATCACCACCATCACAACTACCGCCATCATCATCACCATCATAATCATCACACCATCACCGCCACCATCATTACCACCACCATCTGCTCTACCTTCCCCAGAAACCTGTTATAGAGCTGGTTATTACGCAATAATTTCCACGATCTGCATCATTATCACCACCATCAGTTATCATTATTCCCGCTATTTCTACACATTTTCCACAAAAGATACGAATCTTACTACAGTTGTACTCTTTTATAAGTTATTACCTAAAAATAAACTTGAGTGATCTTAGTTCCTCTTTATATTTATGCCATCCTGTAAGCCCCGCCCCCTTCCTCCAGCTCCTCACTGTAAGTTAACATCAGTTTCATATACCGAATTTATCAGAGAAGCCACTGACAATAACACAACCTGTACAATCGCCACCTTCATCATCATAACTTGTTGACCATGTTTTGCTTTAGACACTTACACCACCTGAAAATAGATATATATGTGTGTGTGTGTGTGAGAGATCAGCACTTCCTCTGGTCATTTCCTGATGAATGTTGTGTAAATGCTTTATAACGGAACTCATACTGCATTTGTAATCCACGCCTCGAGCCCTTATAGCTTTTCAGATCTGTGTTGTCAGTATATGTGTGTTTGTGTGTGTGTGTGTGTGTGTGTACCTGGCTTGTTTGTATCGGTGCTGCTCTTCATCCTGTCTCGCTTTGATCTCCTGCCTCAGTGCTTCCTCTAACCTCTGCTGCAGCTCCTCCAGCTCTCGGATCCGTCTCCTCTGACGTTCTGCCTCCTCCTCCTTTAGCGCCATCTCAGCCTGCATAAACACACGAGCCTACACACACACACATACACACACACACACACACACACACACACACACACACACATGCATGAGCACTTACAGTATCCTATTATGGTTACACAGTTATATACCAAACACACACTTCCTAAACAGCGACCTCCCCGTACCTCCTGCGCCTCCCTCAGCTGGAGCTCCAGAGCTTGTTGGAGCTGTTCGTGTTGTTCGCGTCTTCGCTGTTCCTCTTGTTCCAGCAGTAGTTGCGCCTGCCTCTGCGCCTCCTTCAGCAGCTCCAGCTCAGCGTTCTTGCGCTCGCGTTCTTCCTGCAGCAGGTGGAGGTGCTGCAGCTCCTGCTCCTTCTCCTCCCGCCTCCTTTCTCTGCGCTCACGTTGCTCTCGCCGCTTCAGCTTCAGCTCCTTATGCAGGGAGCACTTCCCTTCTGCGTAGAGCCGGATCGCCGTCTGGATCGCTGGGGGACCAAACACAACGTCCTGTGTCAGTCCACTGTGGACACGTCACCATCACAGACATCTCAGACATCTCCGTTCCTAGCATTCTGTTCCTAACTAGTCTATTCTGGGTGTGCCCCAAACAACACAATGGGGTAGTTGTAGCACAAAGGTTACGCCGCTGCCCAGCTGACCGGAAGGTCATGAGCTTTAAGCATCATCAAGCTGCCGCTAAACAAGGCCCTTGACCCCAAACTGCCCAGTCGAATCCAATCTCTCAAGAAGAAAGCCAACATCGTATATTTTGAATTCAGTTGCAGACACTGACGAAGACATCTCTGACGCTGGTAATAGCGTTAGACCTGGATCCTAATGAGCAAGCTGGGGGCCAGAGATGACATGACGAAGAACCCTTGAGGGGAACCAGACTCAAAAGGGAACCTATCTTCTCCTGGGTGACACCGGATAGTGCCATAATGAGTCATTCCTTTTCCACAGCGGTGTGCTATAAACACATACACATCTTCTGACCCCATCAAAGACTTTCATATAAAACCAGACGTGGGTATAAAGTCTTCTAAGATCTTTAGGCTTTAGTGCTAAACTATACATAACACTCTTTGGTGAATCCGTAAGTCGATGGTGAAGTTTCGTCCTCCTCAATGAGGCCACACAAACACCTCATCACAAACCTCTTAAATCAGGAGTCCATTGTGGTCACTCACTGCTTACACAACAGACCACCTTAACTTTGTGAACTAGACGTGTCTTAACACTCACACCCTTTGCCATATATATTGTACACAAAATCCACACTCACGCGTGTCTCACCTCACCCAATTTCATTTTCTGTTCCCAAAAACAACAACTATTTTTTTTTCTCTTTTGTTTTGTTCTTAAGCCTGACGCTATAGACCTTAAAACCTTATAATATCACACACTTTTGGCCATTTGAACTGAGAAGAGTGTTTAAATTAGCGGTTGCGCTTTCATAGACAAAATGAGAAGTATGAGGAGAGTGGAGTGAAGGACGCTGACCTGTTGTCCACTCCTGACGCTGTTTGGTGTCTGAGGCGCTGAGCTCGAACGTCTTGGAGATGGTCTTCAGACAGAACATACACCTCTTCCCATCTCTGTCTGGTAGAACCTGCAGAACACGCATGGAAAGCGCCGATCTAACACCAAGTCTACTTTTCAATCTACATTTACTTTTACTTCAAGGTCTAGCACGAGGAACCTTCAAAAGAAACACATCAAGCTTTACACTTTTTTCCCGCTTATTTTTTAACCAAAAATGCAATATTGATTTTGACTTTGTTGAGCTGGAACAGAGCCACAGGACTTAAACTGTCATTTAAGGCAAGACCACACAAACACACGTACCTCTACGCAGCAGTTGGTGTCCAGTGTGATGTTTCCCTTGCGCTCTTTGCGGTCCTCGCTGACGTAGTAGTCCAGAGAGTTCGGCTTAAGCGTGAACCAGCGCTCCGTCCAGTTCCTCCTTAACTGACCCTTCTTCCACAGGTAGCCCTGAAACATATAATACACACTTTAACTGAGATTACATTACGTCACAGTGCTCTTTCACGTTTATATTCCTGTACAACAAGAGGACGGACCAGAGTCTTCCCTGTTTTTGTAAACGTGATGTAATTTATGGAGGACGTATGAATATCCCAGAACACTTGCAGTGACTCAGACGTCCCATGATTCCTAATATTCTAGCCTCTAATGTGTCTAAGTTTCTCACTTTCATATCTTCCTCATTTCCCAGTCCATTAGCTTTACAGAGCGCTAGTTCCTCTAGTCTCCCAGGATCCTATTTTCTTAGTTCAATAAATTTCAATCCTCTAGTTTCTCATGTACTTTCCTCAATTTTTTTTTATTATGAGTTCACAGGTTCTCCATCTCCAAGTATTCATTACCACCATAAGCACTATTTCTATAACCTCTGTGAGAAGGTCTATTCCCTGACACGAAGTACAAGTACAGCAGTTTTGCTTTTGGACTCTACCTCCTTCAGTACGTCTCCCACTATCTCTCGATACACCTCCTCGATGGCCATACTGATCGTCTCCTTGGTAAGTCCTCTGGTGAGCTTCCCGGAATTCATCATCTCCAGGAACGCCCACACGCTGAAACCGTTCTGCTGAATGGAATCCTGGGAAATAAAGTCCTCCAGCTCCACACAGTTCAGCTCCACACTCATGGCCATACACAGCTTCTTTAGTAGGTACTCCACCTAAGGGGGCACATTGTTAGAATGTGTTATAGCACTTTTTTAATGTGGTGTGGCCACCATTACCACATCAGCTCATTATTTTTTTTACTGCTGAGCGAGACATGCAATAAGAAAGTGTCTACATTATTCATTATTGTTTATTATTACATGAATGAAGGGGCTGATCGTAAAAGATAAATCAGTAAAGCTATAAATAGTCTATAATAAAAGGTACTCAACCCGAGTTTAGATAGTTTAAGATGCGATTGGGAACCATCTCATGCTGGACTAGAGCCTCTGATGGAAGAGTGCCAGGGTTAATGTGCCAGGAAGAGGGTTAATGTGTATATGTTGGAGCAAAAATAACACCAAAACTAGAAACTGAGAATGAAAAAGTCTAGTAGCTTCGTTCTCAAGCTGTGGTGAGCAGTCTTTAACACAACTACATAACATCTGGAAGTGTGAAGAAACACCTAACACAGTATGCAGTATTTGTGTGATGAGCCGGTCTAGAGCAGTGACTAGTGGATCTCTTAGAGCAGGGTGTACTGGAACTTTGAAGCGCCTCAATTTCTCAAGACTTTAAATATTTGGTCAGTGACGCATCTATTCTGGTGCTTCTACACTGACGAAAATAAAGGTGATTACTGTTCATCACTATTCTCAATGACCATCATCATTGTTCTTAATAACCAATCATTAATCACTATGGTTTGGACCAATCTGTGACCACGATTGCTCGTAACAACTAACCAGTGATGACCATCTACGGCCTGATCAATAATCAGGATTGTCCTTATGGTCCAACCACTGATCACCTTTGACCTTAAGGTCTAAAAAAGTAATCACCATTGCTCTCAATGTCCAATCTGTGATCACCATTGTCCTTAAGGTCCAATCGGTGATCAACATTGTCCTTAAGGTCCAATCAGTGATCAACATTGTCCTTAAGGTCCAATCGGTGATCAACATTGTCCTTAAGGTCCAATCAGTGATCAACATTGTCCTTAAGGTCCAATCGGTGATCAAAATTGTCCTTAAGGTCCAATCAGTGATCAACATTGTCCTTAAGGTCCAATCGGTGATCAGCATTGTCCTTAAGGTCCAATTAGTGATCAAAATTGTCCTTAAGGTCCAATCGGTGATCAACATTGTCCAAAGTCCTTAAAACTTTTTTTTGTTTTGCTATTTTTTTAAATAAACATATATAGGCCTCAGGATTTAGCAGTATAGAGTAAGACATCCTTTTTTTTTCATTTCTTTTATTTATTTTAACTATACAAACATGACTGAGCAAAAAACATAAAAAATAGACCACATAGGGAAAGAAATAGCACAGATTCACATGACCACATGTTTTCTGGTAGTTTTCAGTTGTTTCTATGACCAATAATAATAATAATAATAATAATGAGTTCTACATTTTTGTGAAGTCATTCCCATATTCTAATAGTCTTATTGACATCCTATCTGACATATACAAAAACCCCAATGTACAGTTTGTTGTCTGAAGCCTCCCCCCTAACACACTCCAGCAAGGCTTCCATAAAAGCACCTTTTTTTAAAATTGTCATTGACCTGCGCTGTGTTGCTGGAACGGATCTGTTTTAAGGGTTTTAAGGTCCAACCAGTCATAAATATTGTTCTCACAGACAGATCATTATCATCGTTCTCAATCACTGATCACTGATCATTATGCTTGTGCTTGTCATTGTTCTCAACAATAACTGATCATGTATTGTTCCAAATGACCAATCAGTGATCACCAGCGTTCTGTATAACTAATCACTGCGTGTTGTTCGTCCACACACTCATGTACTTGTTCTAGGCTTTAAACTCTCTCCTTAGTGAAATTCACAGTAATAAAAGCAAGTTCGGTTCTATTTAATTCTAGTCACATTCAGAAACTCTTCCTTATTCGTGCAGCACATTTTAATATATAAACATTATAATATGATTATCCATGACATTTGCAGATTAGTCGATGACACCGCCTGGTGACCTTTGCTGACTCTTTAAGCATGATTTAATATTTTCCCCTGAAAGGAACTGCCGACGCTGATTTTCCCCTGAAAATGCAGCAGCCTCATACACATAACACACGGTATCATGTCAAGTACCTGATCGACAGGGAACTCTCTGCAGTACTGTGTATACCTGTGTACAGTGTGTGTACAGTGTGTGTTCAGATGTATTGTGCGACAATAGTAAAAACTTATCTGAACATATGCAACCATGCAAAATTATTATGCAACATCAATTTCAACTACTTTCTCACATGTACGTACACACACACACACACACACACACACACATACCTCTCCCTCTTGCAGTAAATGAAACTGCTAAATGCCACGCTGCCTACAGGAAATAACCAAACTGTAACCTCACGGAAAGAGAAGCGGAAAGAGTGCAAGCATGAAAAAGAGAGAAGAAAACGTCGACCTTGTTTTCTGTGCTTAGCTCGTGCAACTAACACACACACATATACACACACACACACACATGTACATTCAGTACACCACAAAGCTGCTGTCTGAGTTAAAGTCCAAGTCCATTACAGTGCATCTACTGTATAGCAGGTTTAAGAAGACTGTACAGGGCCGTGGCAGGGACTCGAACTCCCTGCACTGAGAAAAGGACACACTGTGTGTTTATTCACATCTGAACTACCTCATTTATTATGGGAGTCTAAGGGCAGATGTTGAACTCTCTTAGATAAAATACATAACTTTAGACTTTATAACGCAAATGCACAACTCTGCAGCAATAAATTCATTAGGATGACACACACCGGAGAGACGGTCTCTCTCAGAATGAATTTAACATTGAAGCAACACTATAAAAAAGTACTTCTGTTTACTCTACACTACTTTCCTGAAGGTTGTGCGGAATTCATGCGTCACCAGAGCTGCACAACAAACACAAATTCTTTTCTCCGCCAAGAAAAAAGAAGCTGTTCTGGGACACTTTAGCAGCTACGATCGCTAGTTTAGCTTCATATTCATATATTAGCTTTAATCAGTAGCATAGCTTTCATTTAGCTTCCCTTTAAGAATAACGAATGAAAGCTTTTTAAATGATAACTAGCTAGTTCCCAAACTGAACCCTTCTCTAAAGGTAGCTCTCTTTGAATTAGAATATCTTTTAAAATATACAATTTTCTCTGACGTTAGCTACAGTGTTTATGGACCAAGCTTTTAATAGACCCTTTAAAATTAAATCATATTAGAATTTTATAGCATTTTAAAACAACTGACAGTTGCCTAAAGTGCTTTACAAGGTTAAAATAAAACAAAAAAATTAAGAATAAAACCTATAAAAGATAAAAGGATCGTGCTCTAGTGGGAATGATACGCAGGAGTAAACAATTTTATCTTGACTCTGGATTTAAAGAGGCCCAGGCCTGTTATTAATTGTATATCAAGTGGAAGCGAGGTCCACAATTTTGTCGCACCCACAGCAAATGCTCGATTCCCCCAGCGCTTACACCTCGGCCTGGGCACGTCTAGACATCACTGGCCTGAAGAACTTAAGCGTCTGTCTCAATTCTACATAGTCAAAAGATCAGTCAAAGAGGTCGGTGCAAGTCCATTTAATGTCTTAAAAACAATCAATAAAATGTTAAAATCAATTCTAAAATGCACTGGGAGTCAGGGGAGAGAGCGGAGAACAGGTGTGATGGCTAGTTATGCTATTAGGAATTTATTACTATGAAAGCTGAGTCATGTCACCTGCACTTCTTTCTTGTTAGGTAGAAACATTTCCTTCAGCACCATCAGACTTAAGAAACTACTTGGATAACTAATGACATGTACAGTATCTCCTTAATAAGAAAGACGTCCAGTTGACATGACTCAACTTCCAGATAACCTCACCTACAGTACTAGCGTTCACTCTGGAGATTTGCTAGCTGAGGTTGTGCAGCGGTAGGCTAGGTTGAGCTCGCCTTATTAACCTCCTGTTATAAGATTACCTTTTAGTTGCTAGGTTATCTAACATTTACCAGGTAAGTGATCATTTCCTAAGTTAGCTTTCACTTAACTTGCTAGGTTAGCATTTTGTTTCACTTTATATTTGCATTTTTACATGGTATGCGTGTTTTCCTCACTTTTGTTAGCTTTCACTCACTAGCCATTCCAGCCGTGGGATATCGTTTGTAGTCAATCTCTCACACATTTTATTTACCGTGGTCTTTACCCACTTTATTGCTAAACTGAAAAAGAAGAAAAAAAGAGCCCCTGAACCACACTGCAGATAAAACTGTGGCACCAGCACATTTCAAAACCCTGAAGTCTATGGCGCTTTCTTACTTCCTGTCCCAGCACACCCTGAGGTTAGGCTTCAGAAACGCCTTAACACTCACTCACTCACTCACTCACACACACACACACACACACACACACACACACCATTGCAGCTAGAACCACTGTGCTATACTAACCACAAATAACTAAACATATCAGGTATCAACTCCTGAACTGCTTCACAATTAACCACAGCAAATTTAGCCAACATGAACTTCTAGCATGTGAATCAGCTGTGTTATTATTTCATTATCGAGTTTGTAGCCTGGTGTGTCTCACCTCATCAGGGATCATCACCAGCGGATATTTGTCCTCCGAGAGGAAGATAAAGAGACACCAGAACCGGAAGGCGTCCTTCTGAGGCAGGATGCTGTCCCCCTTCGGCCTGTAGTTCTTCTTGGCTGTGAGAGTCCAGCAGAGCTCGTCCACGTTCTCCTTCACAAACCTGCCCTCCTCCACCTAAAATCACACACACACACACACACACACTTCGGGTCAGTCACCGTGCTGTTATTGTTCTCTTCCTCTTGGGTCAGTGTAATTCTGGTCCCTGTGTTGTTGGTTCTGTTGGATCAGTACTCTAGTTCTGTTGGGGTGCCCCTGTTGAGAACATCAGTCGAACCAGTAGTAGACGCACTGAATCATTTGAGTTCTTATTTGATGTCTTGGTTTCTTTGAGTTGGTACTAGATGTTATGATTCTAGTTAGTAGTAAGCGTGTAGATATTTAGATAAATTGTAACCAGTGATATACTTTATGATCCTTTTACGTCAGTAGGAAACATTCTGATTCTTTTTAATCAGTAATTTATATTTATGATAAATTAGTTATTAATTGATTTCAGCCAGTGATTTAGTAGTCAGTAGTATATACTCTGAATATTTTGAGTCAGTAATAGATTTTATGATTTTCCTGAGTCAGTGTTAGCCATGTGAGTTATTGGATCAGATGCATCAGATGTTTGGATTAATTTCAGTACTAAATATTCTGACTCTTTTGAGTCATTGATTGATTTCTGAATAATTTCAGCCAGTGAAATATATTGCGAGTCATTAGTCATTATAATCCTTCTCAGTCAGTAGTGGACATTCTGATTCCTTTGAGTCATTAATAAATGTTTAATTAATTCAACCAGTGATTGAATTAATTAAATTAAGAGTTTTGATTCTTTTGAGTAACATGTGTTTGTTTTTGTATTTTTTGGGTCAGTAGTAAATGATTTGATTCACTGGAGTCAGGAGTAAATGATTTGATTCACTGGAATCAGTAGTAAATGATTTGATTCACTGGAGTCAGGAGTAAATGATTTGATTCACTGGAGTCAGGAGTATTGTAATTCTTGTCAGACGGGTAGACATTATGATTCACTTGAGTCAGTAGTAAATATTCAAATTCTTTTGAGTCATTTTTAAATGGTGCTATTCATTAGAGTCAGGAGTTAGTTTAGATTCCAATAAATTAGATGTAGTTTCAGTCATAGAGCAGTCAAGTTCCTGTACAAACTCAATGAAATGCAGTATTCTTTTGACTCCATGAGTTTGATTCAGTTTTTCGACTCAGTAGACATTCTGAGTCAGTAAAGTATATTTAAATTTTTTTGAGTCATAACTAGATGTTTGAATGCGTTTGAGCTTTTAGAAAACGGTCGGGTTGGTGTGTGAACGGCCGGTCGGTGGTGTGTGTTTTGAGTCACTTGATTTACATGTAAGTGTTAATAAAAGAGGCGACACTGATGTTGGTTTTATTGTTAAAAATTCTGCCCGACTGTAAAGACGATGCTCAGATGCTCAGATTTAGAGTCCAGCGTTCAGACACACGTACCAAAGTTTCTTTTTTATTACATTACATTTAAGTGAGAAATCAGATCTAGGGAGCGACACAAGATGGATTCGGTGTAAATCACCTAGAGAGCAGCTGTGTGATAGAGTTACAGAGAAAAAAGGAAGAGAAAGAGGGACAGAATAACCAGTAGAGCGCTCAGACTTTCAAACCCAAGTGCACTTCTCAGGATGAGTCACAGATCAGGAGGAGGGGGGGGGGGGGGTAGGTGGTACCTTATCAAGGATGTACTTGTTGAGGTACGGCATGTAGCCCTGACTGGACACCGGCCCGTCGTCATCATCACGGAAATGTTCCTCCAGAGCAGCCGGGTCGTGAGGGATACACAGAACTGTACACAGATTATGAGACAGAACCTGGAACACACACACACAAAAAAAAATTATATTATGAAACAGAACTTGGAACTCTCACACACACACACAATAAATATTGTGAAGCTGAACCTTGAAAAACATACACACATAGAATATTATGAAACCAAAAATGGAACACACACAAACAAAATTAATATTATGAAACAGAACTTGGAACACACACACAATATTATGAAACAAAACCTGGAAAACACATACACACACATTATGAGACTGAACCTGAAAAAAAAAAACAGAAACAAACATATATACAAGACAGAACTTGAAACACACAAACACAAAATATTATTAAACAGAACCTAGAACACACACACACACACACATAGAACCACATACAACAAATACACACATATATAAGACAGAACTGAAACACACAATCACAAAATCAAATATAATACAGAACCTAGAAAACATACACACACAGATTATGAGACAGAACCTCTGACCAAAAAATAAATAAACACACACATACAAGACAGAACTGAAACACACACAAACACCCCTCACTGTATACAGATTGTGAGACTGAACCTAAAGCACAAAACAAACACACACACACACACACAGAGAAAAAGAGATGATAAGACAGAGCCTAGAATGAACAATGATCAGATTGTGCGAGTGGTGTTCCTCAAGGCTCGGTTCTCAGCCCAAGGCTGTAAATCACATACACACTTCACTACGGTGACATCACAGACCTTATAATCTACAGATTTACACCTAAACATACATACACACAGCTCTGGGTAATCAGTTGAGGCTTGACTGTGATGAATCTGAGCTCACACTAATTGTAGGGGGCGTGGCCAGGGTGGATCAGTAGTAGGTCACATTACCAAAACAGTTCTTCCTGTGCCAGGAGCTCAAGAACTTTCCTTAAACCTTCTTAAAGTTCAGGTTTCATATGTGTTTTTTTTTTTTTTTAACTCTCAGGAGATGATAGAAGACAGAGACAGGGAGAGAGAGAGACAGACAGGGAGAGAGAGAGAGAGAGACAGGGAGAGAGAGAGAGAGAGACAGGGAGAGAGAGAGAGAGACAGGGAGAGAGAGAGAGAGACAGCACATCACCTGGAGTTATTCCTACTGCTCGTGTTAACAGATCGACACCTGCATGTGCGGTCAATAAAACGGACAAATTCAGAAACTGACAGATAAACTGACATTACATCATTTTATGGAAAACAATAAAAAAAAAAAAAAAAACAATCCCATCCAAACAGGGGTGAGGTTCAGCTCTCGTGTCTAAAGAACATCACAGGAATTGATTCCACTCTGTAGCTCAGGTATTAGGAGCTCTTCTACTTCTTCTTGTTTTTTTAACAAACAAACACCTTGAAAAGATATTTCAAGGTCGCCTCGCCCTCACCAGCGTTGTGGTTCGAGTGAGGGATCAGATTTGAGCCTCACAGCATGAAGACAGCGGGGTTATGTGGCTTTACAACAGTCACTCTCAGATTTTATTCTCAGAACCAACTCAGCTCATGTGGGTGTGATTGGATGAATAGTTAGGGCTTTAAATATTTAAAGTATATTAAGGTAAATACTATATTAAAAATAATGAGTTAGATTACCGGCCGCACGGTGGTGTAGTGGTTAGCACTGTCGCCTCCAAATACATGTACTGTAGGTTAGGTCGATTGGCGTTCCCAAATTGCCCGTAGTGTGTGAATGAGTGTGTGCCCTGTGATGGGTGGGCACCCTGTCCAGGGTGTACCCTGGGATAGGCTCCAGGTCCTCGCAACAGCATTAAGCGGTATAGAAGATGAGTGAGTTAGATTACCCAGGATGCATTGGTGTGTGTGAAGCCTGAATGATCGTTTTTTTAATAAACACATGAATTAATTGAGCATCAAAAGCAGTTCTGTGTGTTTTGGTTTCCAGGTAAAGTAATAATATACTGATTTAACATCATGTTTAACCCAACCCAAGTGTGTACACACACACACACACACACACACACACACACACAAACGTTTCTCAATGAAAGATCAGCGATGAGCAGAACGAACCAAACTGCAGCTGAACCCCAGCTTAGTGTTTTTGACGGTTTCAGAATTTCTTCAGTATTTTAACCTCAGTCTAAGATGGTGCTCTGTGTGTTATCTGATCAACACACACACACACACACACAAGCTGAAAAGCATCACCACATCCGGTGGCTTCACACTCACGCCTGAAACTCAGTTGAAATTGATTTTTAAAAATGACATTTTGTTAAAAGAGTTCCGTCAGCGCGACAGGACAGCGCGACATTAGTTTGGGAGGCGATGACTAAACACTAAATCAAAATCAGTTCAGACACGTTACAGTGAAGACCAGAGACACCAGGCCAAGGAGACGAGACGCTGCACATCTTTCATGAGAAGGATATTCACTGCATTCCATTATTAGTAACCTACGGCTATGACAACGCACAACAAACAGAATAACAACCGGGTGCTAGTTAGAAATTTGTGTCAGGTTAGCGTTAACATTAACATTAGCATGCTCACACTCAATAAATGGGCTCAGAGACCTAAAACCTACAGTCAGGACGTTCAGCTTTATGTGTTAGTTTTGTTTTTTTTTTGACAAAGAATTCAAGTCTATGATTGGTGATGACGGAGACACTGTGGACACGGCGGCGCGCTCCTGCTCCTGCTTCACACTGAGATTGGTGTGAAACTAAATTTGAATCCCAACGGACTAATGATGTCATAATGAGGACCAATCAGCATCCGCTCTCACAATCAAACTGCAACACACACACACACACACTTCATTCTCTCTCTTTCTCGCCCCTTCTCTCTCATATCTATGCATCTTTTGTCTTCTCTCCGTCCCTTCATTGTCCTCTCTAACCAGTCTAGTACAGCGGCTCTCACTGTCAGCACTGTTAACCACAGACACGATGTTTTCACACTAAACATGTTCCATGGCACATTATTATACGAGGGGCATTCAAGTCAAAGCGGGACTTTTCATTGTGCAGAATAACAGAACAAGTTCTGAGAGTACAAACTCCCTTTATTTTTCTATATAATCCCCTGATACACTAATGCACTTATCCCAGTGTTTCACTAGAGCTGGACAACATCAAGGTAGAAATGTCTCTCAGTACGCCTGAGACATGATCGGAAAACGCTGGCCTCCCAGGAACTCCTTTTAATATCTGGAAATGTTTCCAGGACTGCACGGCGGGTGTGGCGATAACTCCCAGCTGAGTTCCTGTAATGTTCAAGTGCTGTTGGTGAATGAGGGCGTGTACAGTTCACACAGACTGATGTGTCTCTTCCACAAGTTATTCATCAGATTTTAGGGATAACGACTTCACTGAGCTCAGAGCCACCTCGGCCAGGATGGTCATTCCCGGACTTAAGGCCTTCTCTAAAATGTTTGCACCGTTCAGATGTTCTACGGCGACTAAGAGTCTCATCACCGCACTGTGCTTGTAAAGTGTTTTGTAAAAGTTAATCGCTTTTACATTGTAATGTCCAAGTCCCGGTTTGACTTGAACACTCGTTGTAAACAACAAAACGTGTTATTATTCCGGCTACTGTTCGTTTCCTTCTCCTCAAACCGTAATATCTCCGTGTTTCAACCAGGAAGGGATGATTTCTAAGTAATGTCAGCTTTTCAAAGCGTCCCAGAAACCCACAGCCAGCGAACCTGATCTCGCCCTTTCTACAGCTAACGGAATTAGAGCTCGGTTTTTATAGACAAGAGTGGACCGAGTCACGAGCTGGTCGACCCCTGGGCCTCCTGCAAGACATCTCCATGCTGTTTAAAGATCTTTCGAGAAGAACAACGCTCTGAGTGGCATAAGAGTGTCCTCATCAGCCATAAGGAAGATCCTTAGAAATCAAAACTAATAGTAAAGAAGAGAAGTGAGTGACATCCGTCTCTCTCTTTATTTACACGTTTTCTTCACTTAACAGGGTGGAAAGTTTTAATAACAGGACAGTGGTGTGTAACATCCGTTAGAGTGTTAGTGTGTCCTGTTTGTGTGATTAATATGTGCGCAGATTTAATTTAACAGCTTTAACACACTCTCTCTCACACACTTTGTATCCTATTTGTTTGAGCATTTTTAAATCTCTAATGCTCCTGTCTGAGATTAAACACTCCGACTGCTCGTCCAACTCTCTGACCTTTTTAATTCAATTTTAAAAAAACAAAAACAAACAAAAAATCCCCCGACAAACCTCAGTGCTCAGATACAGAACAGTAGTTTGGGAGAACTCACGGGGAATTTTATAGTTTATTTTACAATTTTTCCTCCTAAAAAAAAAAAAAACGAAAAACAAAACATGCAGCCTTGTCTTTCTTCTTTCCTTTCTGAATATTTTAAACATAGATAAAAAAAAAAATGTATGGTTAAATGTAGAGAGTCGTTCACTTTGTTTAATCAAATAACGAGAAAACTTTTCCCTTAAATATTGACTTGAGACACTTTTATTAATTACTTTTTTTTTCTTTTTCTTCAAAGTAGGTTAAAATGAGATCTGAGCAGCTGCTGCACACCATGTGGTGAAGGAGCCAGCACACACACACACACACACACACACACAGGAAATGAGGCTGTAGAAGTATAGAAGGTTTTACAGTAAAGTAATAAAACAAAAGTAATATTATGAAACAAAAGCCTGCCATCACTAAAAAAGTTACACCACGCACACACACACACACCTGTGTGCGTGTGTGTTGTTAATGCCTTTGTGTACTCTCTGGTTCTAGTTCTAATCGGTTCTTGTACTCACCTTCAGCTGAGACTTGGACACTTTGCCGCTCTTCTCCACGTCCAGCGCCGTGAAAGCGAACCAGATGGACTTGAGGAGCTCCGAGCGCAGGTCCATGACTGCACACACACACACACACACACACACACATACACTCACAGCTTTCTCTTCCTGCTCTTTCACTCTATTTCTCTCTATCTATCTGCCACTAGAGTCAAAACCAAACCAACACACACACACAGAACACTGTACTGAGGGACCAATGGGGACGTGGCGCCACTTAGTGACTGTCACACACAGACACACAGACACAGTGTTTGTAAGAACTGCACAACGTGGTTGTTTTATTTCAAGATAACTGATACAGGATCTGTGTTATACATTCCTCTGCAAAACGCTTGGATTTCATCATATCATGTTTTTAACATGTAAAAATTACATCAAAGGAAAAAAAAAAGCATGATTTCTGAGAGTCGATATGATACATGATTATTCAGATCAAAAGCATCAACGTGTCGAGTCTCCAGCTGATGACGTCACTCATTCACTTATAGCCAAGAGAAGTGCACATACAGAGTACACGCACACACACGCACACACACGCACGGCTGGTTTCATATGCTAAAAACTACAATGGAAAAAAACAAAAAAAGTTTTTCATTCATTCATTCACATCCGATTGGCTGTTCAAGTCCACACCATGATTACATCCTCGATGCCGCATCCGTCCTTCTCTGTGTGCGTGTTTGTGTGCACTTATGTTTGTGTGTGTGTGTGTGTGTGTGTGTGTGTGTGTATGTTTTGGGTGATGAGGGCGTGGTCGTTGTGCGTCACGGTGAAACCGGAGCCTTGCTGCTGTACCGCACCTGGTACCTATTGACAGTTTGACCTTTGACCTGTGACACCACGCAGGTGGTCTTGCAGGGCAGGAGGTCATCGAGGTCGTCTCCGAGGAGCCAGGCTTGGACGGAGCGGGCGGCGGCCGGGGGGACGTGCTCGCTCTGCCACGCCCCGTGCCACCGGGAGAAACGCTCACGCTGCACCCGGGACACGCGCATGTGTGTCTGAGAGAGAGAGAGAGAGAGAGAGAGAGAATGAAAGGACGAAAAGATAAGAGGTGAAAGATTTTTCACAGATTTCCCGTCTACCTGTCTGTCTGTCCAAGCCTCTGTCTGCCCGTCTCACTGTCAAGAAGTGTGTGCTTATCTCTGTCTGTCCACCTGTGTAACCAAAGAGCTTCCTGTCCACCCGTCTATTTGTCCATCTTTCCTCAGCTGTATTCGTCTAACCGTCTGGCAGTCTGTCTACCCGTCTGGCTGCCTACCCATCCGTCAACCCATTTACCCACCCATCTACCTCCATCTGCCCGTCTTTGTATTAGTGTGCAGTATGTAGTGTGCACTATGTAGTACACTACCTTCCTGGCCTTGATGAGCGCCCCGCGGCGGTACATGTAATCCTCCGAGTTCATGACGAACACCATCTTGTGTGTATTGAGTTTGAACCTGCAGTCGAGGTTTCCGGCGCTTTCCACACCGAGCTGATCCCGCAGCTCGCGCCGACTGCGCAGAGCCTCCACCTGTCGCAGCTGCCAGCGCCGGAACTGACGCAGATTCCTACACACACACACACACACACACACACACACACACACACACACACACAGGGGGAAAGGAAAAGGTATGAATCACACAACAATACAAGTAGGTAGGCAGCTTAAACTGGACCTCTGTGTGTGTGTGTGTGTGTGTGTGTGTGTGTGTGTGTGTGTGTGTGTGTGTGTGTGTGTGTGTGTGTTACCTGGGCAGGAATACTGGTTTGAAGTAATAACCTTCTCCCTGTGAACACGCCGACGTTTCAGTTCCAACAAACTGCTCCATGTAGTTCGACAAGCACTGCAGATGCACACACACACACACAAAATTACATAAGGATTTAAAACATCAACATATTAGCAAACTCTACCAAGAGATAACACACACACACACACACACACACTCTGATTACCTGTACTTCCAGTGGATCGTCAGCCTGAGCCTCCTCAGTGTCCAGCAGCTCGATGGTCATAGTCACCTCACCTTTATTCTGGATAAACATTACCTGTAACACACACACACACACACACACACACACACACACACACACACACACACAAAATCAGGCTCTGGACAGTTTATTTCTCTCTCTCTCTGTATTTTTATTATTTTGCTCCTTCTCAGTAAAACTCCACTTTTTAACTTCCTTTAAACATCACCTGATGACATCACCACAAGTCACATGACAGTGACGGACCAATCAGCCTCTTTGCTTCAGTCTGCCTCTCCTTCATTCTGTGTACATTCCTTAATTCATTTCTCTCTTTATATTTCTACGTCCTTCTTCCTTTCATCTGCTTCGTTCTTTAATCTTGTTCTCATATTTTTCTTTCCTTCACTTATTTTTCAGTCTTTCTTCCTCTTTTTAACTCTTTTTACTTTTTTCTTTCTCCCTTACTGCCCCCCCCCGCCACATCATCCCTCCATCCTGTTTTTTTCTCCATCCTCTTTATCCAGGCAAGATTTCGAAATGCTGAGACGGAATCCGACACTCAAACACACATTGTTCAGGTAGTGTGTGTGTGTGTGTGTGTACCTTGAAGCAGTTCTCCTCAGCCATCACTCTCTCAGCTTTCCACTGGTAGCTGGTCTCCCAGGCGGCTCTCACACACTGAGAGGAGAGATTTCCTCCCGCGGCGCCACGTCTTCGCTCACACGCGTACAGCTCAGCTACCTGAACACACACCTCGTCGCTCACCAGGTGCTGTAGCTGTATATATACACACACACACACACACACACACACACACACACACACAGAGAGAGAAAGATCAGTTCAGTTCACAATGACAAACAGGCCCCGCCCATCACCACTACCCCCTCACCCCCCTTTGTGTTATCCCGCTCACACACTCTCTTTCTGTTTATCCATTTCCTTGTCTCTCTCTTCCCTCCTTTGTAACTCTCTCTCTTTTTCAACTGACTGATTTAACTGTCTGTCTCTCACTATACAAAACACGTGCATACATGTGCGTCTCCCCATCTGTCTCACCCTCTCTTTTCATCTCCTTCTCTCTCTTTCTGTCTGTCTCTCTAATTGCATGGATGTCTTTTTCTTCCTCTCATCTTGGGATGCCTGGATGTCTCCCTCTCTCTCTCTCACTCTCTCCCCCGCCTCACCTGTCTGACGATGTTCTGGATGAGTTTGTCGATGGTGAAGCCGATGTAGGCGTGGATGGTGAACATTTCGCGCAGCGTGTCCTCGTACTGCGTTGACTCCAGATTTCCGTCTAGCAGACTGCGCACCATGTCCAAAAATGCCGGGTAGTACTCCTCCAGCTCCACCTCACCTACGCACACACGTTCAGTAACAAAGTCCTGTTAGAAATCCCATACAGACATGTTAAACCTCTATTTCAAGCTTCTTAAAAAGAAAAAGAAAAAAAAAATCACGACAGGATGAAAACCAGGAACCAATTTATATAATATCGGGATGTAAACGGTGTGTGTGTGTGTGTGTGCGCGCCTTACTGGGTTGTTTGAGTCGCAGCTCCATGGCGAGATCCGTGGCCTTGTCCCTGCGTCCCTCGGCCACCAGGAGGCGCTCTGCGCTCTGTTCTGCGCGGTGCTCCAGCAGCTGTCTCTCGGCCTGCCGGTACACCTTCAGCAGCCGCGAGCACAGAGTCTGGTGCAGCCGCAGGAAGAAGTACCAGTTGTTGTTGACGAAGAACAGGTTGTAGATGCCGTCCTGCTCCTTCTGCTGCTCCAGCTGCTCCTGTTGCTCCGCCCCACGCGGGGACGCGCACCGCCGCCGCCTCGACTCGCCGTTCACCTGCTGCTGACTCCCCGGAGACCCTGCCAAGTCTCCTCCCCCTCCCCCTCGCTCCGACATCGCCACCGCCGCCGTCTGTACGTCCGACGCCGCCCCGGCCGCGACCCCGCCCCCGTCCTCCGTCTCGGCCTCCTCGTCCGTCCACTCCTCCGTGTCGCTGAGCTCGCCACGCCGCGAGAAGAACAGGTCGGGGATGAAGTGGTGGATGATGCGCTTGATCTGGTCCTTGTCCTCCTTGTGGATGGTGGGCTGACGCTTCACATGATAGATGATGAGGGACGCGGCGTCCTCCAGGATCTGCTTGTCCTCGTAGGAGAAGATCAGGTGAGGTTCACTCGAGGATCTGCCCCCTTCACGACTCTGCTGGCCGACTCCGCCCTCCTCTGTGCTTTGCTCCTGGCGCTTCACACACACGTAAATAACACTTCCCTCAGAAAAGCTTTTTGTCATGATGTATTAAGATTATACAGATGTGCGTGTTGTGGTTCTGCGCTATGACATCACAGAGGTGTGTATTTTGATGTTATGGAGGTGTGTGTGTGTATCTACCTCGTCGTAGATGCTCTCGATCTCGTTGAGCAGGCTCTTGGACCTCAGGGCCTTCATGTCGTTCTGTTTGAAGTTGACGCCCTGGTGGTCCAGAGACTTTAGGTACGCCTTCTCATACTGCTCCCTCCAGATCTTATTAAAGCCCTGCTGAGCTTCTCTCCACTCCTCCTCCTTCGCTTTCAACCTGAAACACACACACTTTAAGCGAAAACTCCTATTACCTGGCACATGCCCGACCTTGACCTCTGACCCCAAAATCTTTCCATGAAAACTAGATTTATAGCTGCTGGTCTAAGACTTGCAACTGAAAGAGAGAGAAATTCATGAGAACTTCCAGACAGACAGACAAGGGGCAGAGAGACAGGTATATGCATCTGTCTTTCTCTCTGACCTTTGTACACCTGTCTGTCCATTCCCATAACTCTCCTTACAACTCAAGATGACAGACAGATGTACATGGGCAGTGAGACAGACAGGTACACGCATATAGATAGACAGAGAGAGAGAGAGCTGAGAGTTTATTTATATATATATATATATATATATAAATATAATTTTTATACACACACGAACGAAAGAGAGACAGACAGGTACATATGGGGAGAGAGAGACAGACGGGTACATCCTTATGGGTACTTGGTCTCCAGGGAGAGAGAGACAGACAGATGTAGGTATATAGACATGTCATATTTATACAGCCAAATACACACACACACACACTGTGTATGACGAGACAGACAGACAGGTTTGTACCTCTTGAGTACCACAGGTACTGCAGTGGCCGGGTTCCTCTTCAGTCCCTCGATGATCTCGGGAGCTTTATCTCCGTAAATGCGGTACACGGCGCGGCGCTGGATCACCTCCGAGGTCCCGCCCAGACAGTCGTCCAATCGGAAGCGGTCCTGGTCCTCGGGCGAGAGGCGAGACAGCTTCTTCTGAACGCTCTCCAGGACCCTGATGGTGGCCAGGTTGGTCTCCAGAACCACGTCCAGCTACGAGCACACACACACGGTATGTTTCTTTCTCTTTCCTTGTTTTTATTTACTTCCTCCATCTCTCCATCCTCCATGTCATTTCTTTTCTCACTTTACTTTCCTTCTCCTGCTTTTCCATTACTTTCCTTCCAGCCACTTTTTGACTTCTTTTTCTTCCTCCACTCGTTGATCCCTTCATCACACTGTCTGTTTTACTTCATACTTTTATCTGACTTTACATTTACCTCCTTAACCCTGATATTCATCCATCTTTTTATGCTCCTTCCTGTCATCACTTCATTAATCTCATCACTCCATTACTTTTAAACACGCACCTCTTTATCTCTACATCACCTTTGCCCCGCCCTCCCCACATTACTTCATTACTTTTATCTCTGCATCAATTGTCCACGTCATAACTATTAGTTCTTCTCTTTCATCTCGATACCCATACAGCATCTACCCCTCCATCATTATCCATCAAGTTATTCTTCTATCCTTCATATCCATCACTTTCATCCCTCCATTTGAATATGCCTCAGTTACTTTTACCTTTTCACTACACGTATCTTTTCATTCTTTTTTATCTTATACTTTTTTCTTTTTCCTTTCATCCATTCATCCTTCCTTCCTTCCTTCCCCTTCATATCCCCACGTATTAATTACAATGAAAAAAAAAAAAAAAAAAAAAAAAAACACACGCCTTGAGTTCATCTGGTCAACTAGAACCCAAGCAGGAGCGTACGCCTGGGTGCAGGGTCTCACCTCGAACCTCTCGTCCTCGCAGCGGTGCAGCTGCTCCTCGTATGGCGTCTTCTTCGAGCTCACGAAGGTGGAGTCCTCCGACCACGACGGGAACGAGACCCAGGTATCGTTCAGCACCTATACACACACACACAGAAAGAGAGAGAGAGAAAATGTTCCAGTAAGTCCCTTTGGAAAAGAAGTAGAGCCCTTCAAGTGGGCGTCGCCTGATTCTAATCAGCAAGCTTGTGCATGTGTGTATGCGTGCGTGCGTATGTATGTGTACCTCTTTACAGAGCGCTGTTCTCCCGCTGCACTTGGGTTGTTGGTACGTTTTCGGCAGGGCTCTGTAACTAGAACCGAGTCTCTTACAGGAAGCGTAGTCCACCTCCCTAGCTCCGCCCCCTTCCATATAGCGCTCCGACAAACCTGATACAGAGTGCGACAGCTCCTTCTCGCCAAGGAACGACTTAAACTGGGAGTACAACTCTGGAAACTTCCTGTAGCGCGCACACATACACACGTACAATGTTTAATCTCATTCATATAAAAAAAATAATAATAAACTAATAAATAAATAGTGATATTCATTAAAATCTTTTATTATTCTACAAACAAAGCAGCGTGGTCATCTTGGTTACCCGAGAAACGGCGTGACAAGCTGCAGGAGCTCAGCTCCCGACACCACCTCCTGGTTAAACAGGGCGATGCAGCGCAGGAAGTTCTCATACACCTCCTGACTCTTAAACAAACGCCGAACCTGGAAACACAAAAAAAATTAAAATCTCAATGAGAAACAAAGTCGGGGGTAAACAATATCGGGAAACGCGTGACGCTCCGTGATACGTACCTTGTCAAAGAAGGTGAACTCGCGGAGAACCCCATGCTTTCCAACTGACGCGAAAGACGGCTCTTTGGAGCAGGAGAACTTCATTTTCTTCTGCCGAGACGAAGAGAAATACATTAAAGAAGTGACGGATCTTACACAACATCTTAGATATGACAATTATTAACGTCTCCTGTCTTTTTAAAAAAAGGAAATGATGCAAAGTAGAGACCAAGAAACAAACAAACAAACAAAAAAAACACCAGGACGAAGATACAGGTGGCGTGTAGGAGGCAGAGTCAAACCTTAAGCAGCGGCGTCATGTGAGGCAGCAGAAGTGGGCGTGGCCTTTTCTTGGGCTGCTTGTTTAACTCCTCTTCGTCAGTCTTCTTCACCGGCTCCTTGCCTGTTAACGAACCGCTAGTAAACTGCAAACACACACACACAGCATTACAGATCTGTCTAAGAGCCATATGCGCGCACACACACACTTGTAGTTTCTAAAGGCGTTCTCTTCTCACCAGCGATCTCTTGGCGTCGGGGAGGAACTGTCCAAACTCCGCCAGCAGGTCCTCCTGTCCTTTAAACAGGCTCGCCACTTTGGAAAAAACCTCATCCTCCGTCATCCCTGTACTCGTCCTGCTCCTGTTCTCCTTCAGCTCCAACTGCTCCTTCTACAACACACACACACACACACACATCTGTCTGGTGGTTTGATCTCTAAACCTCGCGTGCCTGACTCCGCCCCACACGCTCTCGTATCATCTACCTGGTAGGTGTGCAGGATTTCCAGGAAGGACCTGTAGATTTCCGGATGGTCCAGAAATCTGCTCTTGATCTTGTTCACGTAGCTGATGGCGCTGTCGAACTCGACGGGACTCGCTTCCGATGCGGGCGGTGACGCGGACGACGTGGCTGGTTGCGACTGGCTAGGCAGAGGCAGGGCGAGTCTCCCGGGCGGGTCCGGAGGGACGCCCGAAGACGGCGAGGTGCTCTGAGGCGACGCCACCGTCTCGCTCTGGGCCGAACTCGACTCGGTGCTCTTTGCTTTTCCGGGAGAAACCTGCTGCGGAGATCAGGACGTGTGTAACAAACACAACGCAGAGCAAAAATGTGCATTCATGTTTGGTACGGGGTTATGTGATGTAACATGATGTTATTCACCTGCGGACTGAAAGGCGACTGCAGGAAGGCCATTCCGTTTTTCGGGATTTCTATCCGATATCCGGGAGGCAGGAAGGCGTTAAAGCCCAGCACGAGGTCCGGGTGGCCGTGGAACAGCTGAGAGACGCGGTTTATCACGCCCGGCGTATCGATACTGCAAAACACCACATCAACTCGACCAATCAGGAAGCAGCAAATCACAAACAACCAATCAGGAAGCACTAACCACGCAAACAATAAATGAGGAAACAACAATCATGTAAACAACCAATCAGGAAGCATTTTACATTCCACACTTCTTTAAACAATTAATATTTTTTAACTGAATTTTAACAGAAGAGAGTATGTTATCATTTTACAGTTTACAATTTAAATTAAAAAGCACAATAAACATCTAAAAAAACATGTTTCTGCACAGACTAAACATCAGATCTCACAACAATGGTACACGTCGTGTGACTGCGTATCACCTCTGAGACTTAAACTCCTTCATGATGTCCAGGAACTTGTTGTAGATCCCGGGATCGTTCGCAAAACGGATTTTAACCTGATCCAGGTATGACAGAGCATCTTCTACCTGTGGAGGAAGTAAAAAACATTAATGAATCGTTACCAAAAGACTGGTCGACTGCAGCGGTAGTCACGTGATCGGTCTGTTAGAAAAGTGCAAACTCATAACTAGAAATATTTTTCTTTCTATAATGTATTAATCAGTGAACAGTAACCTGTTCTGTCCTCTGAAATTTAGCTGTTCCTTTCCCCCCTCTTCAGCTGTTAACCCCCCCTTATTTCGTTTCAGCTGTTCCCCATCATTTCAGCTGTTCCCCCCCCCCGTCTTAATGACACTCCCAGCTGTTCATGTTAGCTATACCACCACCATCATCAGTAGTTCTGGCTCTTCTATTAACCTTGAGAGGAGCCACGGTAAGAGGAAATCACTCAAATCACTCTGTGTAACATTATCTGTCTTTCCATTTCAAATAAATGATAAGCTGTTTTTTTGTTGTTGGTTTATTGACACATGATTCTTCAAGCATATTGACCAATTAGTGAGGAGGCGGCCTTTTATGTCTGTTGGTTGTTTTGAGGAGGCACGAACAGCCAGTAGAGTACTGGTTTTAGCCAGTTAACAAACAGGACGTAAAGGACAACGCTGATGTGGTTTCAGAGTTAGGGGAATGAGGACGAGCAGGCAGTGAAAATTCTGTACTCTCCTGTCAACAAACACATTCAACACCACACATGTAAACACTTCCAATCAGATCAGATATGGATTCACTGGTTCAAACGGTTTCATTTGTAAGAAAAGATCAGCTAATCATGATGAACTCAAGCCATAAAAATAAAATGGTGCTCATAGATAATAAAAAAAGGCAGAAAAAAAGGTTACTGTTGGGAAGCACAATATTAAGAGTTAACTGTGTTAGGACCCAAATGAACAGCTCAAGGTGTTCTCACATCCAACTTATATCTAAATTCTGATTTGTAGGATAAAATGAATAGCTACACGTTTTGAAACCTCGCAAGGTGTAATGGGTTTTGGGTTAAAACATGGGTTTTGGGTTAAAACATGGGTTTTGGGTTAAAACATGGGTTTTGGGTTAAAACATGGGTTTTGGGTTACTGCTCCTGCCGTTACTGAAGAGCCAATGAACAGCTAAAACAGCCAAAAGAGTTAATTTAAAAATAAAAGGGACAGCTTATTGTGTTTCTTATACCACAAATGAAAAGCTAAAGTAAATAAATAAGTACAGTCGACCCCTGCAAAGTTGCGATTCAGAGTTCAGAACCTGACTGATAATTGTTGGCGAAAACCCCTGCAATTTCCCCGAAAACCGCAAATATCCTCAATTTATTTTATGGCTTTTTTCCATCAACATATAATTTTTCATGTGTTTTAATGCTAAACTATTAAGAAGAATATAATTTACTAATTTTGTAACAAATATTCAAATAAATCCAGCTAAGTTTCCATATAAAATACAATTTTAAAAAATTTATTAGAGAGACCACAAGAATAATAGGTAAAAACACGCGGCTTGTGATGGTGAATTAGTACTATACAGTATAGGGGTTCACCTTTACATAGTTTTTTTTAAGGGTAATGTATTAATCTGAGTTTGAAATTAAACTAAAGTGTTTTAGGGATTTTTCAAAATTCGCAGGTGCTCTAGGAATGTAACCCCTGCTAATTTCGGGGGTCGACTGTATCATGGCTTAATAAATTCCGTTGATGTTGAAACCAGAATGATGTTATAAAAGCTAAACAAAGGGATGGAAAAGTTAGAAAAGCTAAAGCGAATAGCTAAAACAGCTAATGGTCAGTTTAGATGAACAGATACCGCTAACGGTGTTATTATAGCTAAAGTAGTCAGCTAAAATGGATTAACTGCTATCATAACATGGTTTCCTGTTACTCCTCCTGGTGTTAAAGCCCAAATGAACAGCTAAATACCACCCGTGGTGTAACTACAGCTGAAGTAAAGAGCATTTTTAAATGTTCTCTTAAAGCCAGTGAACAGTTACATTTCAGGCTCGTGTGAGAAATGCCTTAACTGTGACACTAAGGCTAAAATTACAGCTTGAGTGGCTTCTTAAGGACCAAACAAGCAACATTCAGAAAGCTAAAGCAAACAGCTATAACAGGCGCACTACACAAGATAGTTGGGTTCCTGATACTCTTACTGGTGATAATTACAACAACTAAAATGAAAAGCTAAATCAATTAAGGATGTCCTTAAAGTTAGAAAGCGGTCTTCCTAAGCCCGATTTAAACAGTTGAGGGAGTCTCTTAGAGCAAAACCAAATAGCCAAAATGATAAGCAGGGGTATTAAACCTAAAGTGAACAGTCTAAACAGATAACGCTAAAGTGAACAGTTAATGCAGCTTTTGCAAATGATGCGAACAGCCAAAGGTTAAAAAGTTTAAAACAGCGAACAAAATACCGAGGCATACATAATTGAGCAGCTTAAAGAGCTGATAAAACTTTTAGGAAGAACAAACTGAAAAGCTAAATAGGAACCAGATAAACAGGAAGAGGTGAACAGCTAAAACAGCCAGTTAGAAAGTTAAACAAACAGTTAAATCAGACAAACAGCTAGCACTACACGAGCTATTGCGTATTTTGTTGTTGTTGTTGCTACTTCTACATCCTGATGTTTATTAAACCAAAAAATGAACAGCCAAGACCGTCAAAGATGCTGTTGACATTAACACGAACAGTTGGAACAGCTAACGCAAACGTGAACAGCGCAAACTGAGGACAGCGTTTTATTTTACTAATAAAACTAACAGCTGAAGGGGTTTCTCAGGATCCAAAAGAAAAGCTAAAACCGCAGACGCCTTCTCTAAAATGAACAGGTGAAGGTTTTTTTAAAAAATGAAAAAGAACAGCCCAAACAGTGAACAGTGTTGCTGAACCTGAAGTGAACAGAGTGAGTGAGTGCGCAGTGCAAAAAGCTAATGAAGGACAAACTGAAGGGGTTCTCGGGGATCCAGCTAAACAGAAAAGCTCGGGGAACAGAAAAGCTAAAACCGCTGACGCTTTTTTATTTTCTTAAACAAAAATTAAAAGGAACAGCCTAACAAAGTGCTGTTCAGCGTGAGTGCGCACACAGTGCAAAAAGCTGGTGAAGGACAAACTGAAGGGGTTCTCAAGGTCCAGATGAACAGCTTAAACTGCTGAAAGTTTTTTTTTTTTTTTTTTTTTAAAGAAGCCCAAATTTGAAGAGATAAGGCAGATGAACAGCCAACAGTCCCCGGGCTTCCTGTTAGTGGTCGTTAATCGAAGCCCAGAGGAACAGCTAAAGCCGGTCTCTGTGAGGACAGTGAAGAGAGAGGGCTGAGAGAGAAGTGTGGCGGTGAAGAGCCAGGAGGAAGAGCTGGACAGCGGTGTATATAACACAAAGATTGAACAAAAGATCAGCCTGTTGTTGAGACAGAAATGAAAGAATGAAAAGTGAGTTAGCTGAGCTAGGGTAAGCTAAACTCATCCTGCAGGGCTTCGGTGTTACTGTTAATGCTCGTGTATCAATAATTATAATGATTCTGGTTACACACAGGGGGTGAGGACTCGGTGGTGGAGGTGAAGTGATGAGAGTCGAGGTGAAATGAACTGAAATGAAAAGATAAAGAGTGAAGTTCGAGACTGCGGAAGGACCTGAGAGGTGAAGCTAATGCTAATGCTAAAGCTAGGAGCTGGGGGTTTATGGCTGAGAGACACAACAATGGTGCAGCGGGGGAAGGAGCCTCGGCTCTCCCTCCGTCCTCGTCCCTGTCCCCGGGTCTCACCTTGAGTTTCTGGAAGTGCTGCTGGTGTTTCTGGGCGGTGAAGGCTTTCTCCTGGAGCGGGGTGATGTGCTTGGTGCTGCTGTGAGCCTGGATTTTCGCCATTGTGCTCAGAGCAGCAGCCACAACACCACACCGGGATTAGTCTCTCTCTCTCTCTGTGTATGTTAGAGATCCAGCAAAGTTACAAATAAAAAACTAAAACAAAAGAAGGGATGACTTTGAGTGGTCGCCTTTTAAATACCTGCTGAATCCAGAAGAATAAATAAATAAGGAAAGAAAAGAAGAGTCTTGGCCAAGTGGCAGAGCCTCGGCTGAGGGGAGAGAAACTAGCCAAACTACCTCAACATCGCTGCGTTTCTCTCACAAATAAAACCCGCGCCAACTCCGCGCAAACACGAAAGCCCGACTTCCGGTTGTAAATGTATTATTACTATTGTTATGATTATGAAATGATGAATATTATTATTATTATTGTTCTCGTTGCGATTAACTAACAGCGAGCGGCGGCGGTCTCTTTAAATCTGGCCGCAGCTGAGCGCGCGAGCGAGAAAAGGGGAGGGAGGGAGGGTGGTTGAACCGCGCACGCGCGCTCGCGCGAGCGGGGCGGAGCGCGCAGGGACGCGGGAGGGCGAAGTGCGCGCGCGCGTCGCCGCCGAAGTAAGGGGGGGCGGGGCGGAGAAAAAAGAAAAAAAAGAAAAGAAAACCGCGGAAACTGCCGAAGTCGCTCCGAGTCTGGATCGGGAATTAACCGAACTCACTCACTCAGCGTCTAAAATTCAAATTTTATTTGTCAAATACACAGTCATACACAGTTTGACTTAAAAATGAAATAAGAAATATATATCTGAAAATATCTGAAACTATAAGAAAATAGAACAAAATATATATATATAAAATATATATATATATATATATATATATATATATAAGAAATCTAAAAAATATAAAAATATATCTTTACCGCTTATTTCTGTGTACAGGGTCGAGAGGCACCTGGAGTCTATTCGCAGGGCACACACACACACACACACACACATACACTACAGACAATTTGATGATGCCAGTTAGCCTAAACTGCATGTCTTTGGACTGTGGGAGGAAACCAGAGTACCCGGATGAAACCCACCAAGCATCGACATTTAAAAACATTATAAAATAAAATCTATGAAATAAATAAATTGAATTTAATAAATCCAACATATTATAAAACTGGACATAAGAACACATCGAGAATTTTGTCTGTCTGTCTGTCTGTTTGTGCATGCATCACGTAAAAACTACTTAACAAATTTTAATGGCATTTTCACAGGTGTTTTTGGCCGAACTTGACTTAACATATAGGCTTAGTTTCATCATAATCGGCCCACGGGAAGAGAAGATATGCTAATTTGACATTTAAATGGAAAACACCCTCATATCATATCTGTGAAGATTCTCATTCATCTCAGTTGAGTCATGTCAATTGGACTATTTTCTAGTTCAGTAGAAACGTTTCACTACTCAACAAAAATAGCTTTTCCAGTCCAAGGTAAGTTAGAAAGTTCCTGTTATTCAAATCCTCCATGGTCAAAGGATCTCCGTCTATTTAAAAATGTTTGTTACATAAACAAGCAATTTATGTTTGGTGATGATTGTGGCGGCTTGTAGGTGTATTACAGTTGTTTCTTCGTCTTCTGCATACTCTGTGTATACACGATTAGTTATCATGGTGTATACAGGGTAAACTATGGCCTTGATTAGCTCTGTTGAGTGATACATTTAGCCACGGCCACCTCGAGGGGAAAACTACTATATTCATTCATAAAGTACATACAGTAATATGGCACATAACTGGTCATTCAATTTATGGTGCAAGTTTAACTTCAGAAAAATATAGAAGGACTGGCAAGGTTTCATTAAATTCTGTCCAGGCAGTTTTGTGTAAAGCTGTAACAAAATCTGACTGGACAGACATACTGGCACACAGAAACCTTTCTGATGGACTGATGATTGTTTCAAGGTCTATTTAATCGACCTCCTCCATATATATATTTTAAAGAAAGAAAGTACATTATAAAAGCTGAACCTCCAAAGATGAATGGACAGTTCAATGTTTTTTTTTCTCTCCAGAGAAAGTTTAAAACCAGATTGTCTCATTTGTTCCAAAGGCTTGTTTATGTTTGCTCTAACGATGCACATAGTCAGGGCCAGACTTATATACAGTCCAAAAATAGAAAATAAATATTAAAAAAGGTCACCACCTGGATTTATCTAAGCAAATAGTTAAGAGGCTTCCATTGGATAATCACTGATATAATATGATTCAGCTGAAACAATGTGTTAATTTCTTAAAAAAAAAAACAAGTTAGAAGAATCGATGACGATGCCAGGATTCATCAACCTCAAATTGTGAAATACATAATTTTTACACATGTAGTCCAGATCTTGACCCTAGTCAGAATCTTTGTGATGTGCTGAAGAAGACTTTACACAGCGGTCCCACTCTCACATCATCAATACAAGATCTTGAAGAGAAATCAATGCAACTCTGGACAGAAATTAATTTTGTGACGTGGCATATAAGCTTATGGAAACCATGTCACGGTGAACTCATGCTGTAATCAAAGTAAAAGGCAGAAAATTTGATTGTGTAGTGTGTGAGTAATATGTAAATACACCCTGATGTACTGTAATCCGAACCATTATATAATTATAAATTTCTTTTTAAATATGTAAATATTAGGCGAAATAAGACACTGACATATACTATTTTTATTACAAATATAAATAGATGTTACAGAACAGTTATAGACAGATAACGCTTCTAATAGTGAGGAGAAAGTTTAATACTTTGAATTATATATGTTTATATTTGTATATTATATTATATAATATTATATAGTATTATAAAGTTTATATTTGTGTTGATTGACAACTTGGACACAATGAGTAATTAAATATTTAAATGTATTCCATTATTTTTTATATGTCTAAAAATAAACATGCAGTGTAGGGTCACGGGTGGCCTGACGCCTATCTCAGGCACAAGCACACACACTCACACACACTGCAGGCAATTTGGAAATACCAATCCACCTAGACCGCATGTCTTTGAGGAAACCCACTAAGCATGGGGAGAAATGGAAAAACTCCATGCACATGCACAGAGCGGAGGTGAGATTCGAACCAACAACCCTGGAGGTGCAAGGCAACACTGCTGACCGATATGTATGGTAAATTTTATTGTCTTATATTAACAAGACATTTAATCTGTTTGGGTTAACATACATCATTAATACAATCAAGGTAATATTTATATTAGAATTTATATTTTAATATTAATTGTAAAAGTAATGACACCCATTTTAAATGTCATGTATAAAGTGCATGTATAAGTGTCTTTATAAGTGTTTATACCTCATTTATATTCAGTTTCAGATCCTCTCAGTTTGGCTTCTCGTTCTTTAGTCTGTCGCCTCTAAGAGTTTGTTATAATGATGAAATAAAGTCTCAATAAAGCTCTCATCAATGCTCTTCTCATCTATTGCTCAGGTTTAGTATCTTGTTGCAGGATAAACCCACTTTTTTTCATAAACAAATCCTTAAAATAAAAGAGCATTTTTCATTATTTGACCCAGAAATGATAAGGGATGTAAACTTGTACACACAACTTCTTTCCTTTCCATATTTGCAGCCCTAAATACACGGCATGTTTTTAATTTTATTTATTGTTTTTAATAATATTTCAAATATGTTCACATTTGCCTTATTTTGAACAACATTTTACTCATTTAATTAGTTTAGTTTTATTTTTGTCTGATGAAGTAGGAAGTAAAGTGAAGGAAGTGAAAAAGGAAGTGGGAAGATGAAAGAGGAAATAACAGTAAAAAAAGGAAGGTAGAGAAGATGAATGAATGAATGAATGAATGAAAGACGAAAAAACCATAAGAGGGGAGTAAACGAGCGACAGTGACAAAGAAAGGAGTGGACAAGGAAACATAAGGTAGTGAGCAAGGAAGTAAAAAGTAAAATGAGGAATGACGGAGAAAAGGGTTTGATCGGAAACTGGGGCGTTTGCAAAGGATGAGGAAATGCAAGACAGAAAAGAAAAGAGAGAGTGATGAAGCTGAGCACGGGCATGAGCAGGATTATAAGTGAAAGAGAGAGGAGTCATGTAGCCAGGGAGGGAATGAAAAAGAGTGCAAGTGTGTTAATAAGGCAGGCAGGAAGGAAACCAAAGCAATAAAAAGGAAAAAGGAAATGAGGGTGTAATCTGAATCATAGGAGGCGGTGAGGTGGGGTAGAGTAAAAGAACTGAAGAAATAGGGTGTAAGTGAGCAGGAATGGGACAATGAGAACAGTATCGATTGTAAAGAGTTAGTAGGATGTAGTGAGACTAGGGAATGATTAGAGTGCTACGAGAAGGCAGTGAGTAGAGTGCGTAAAGGTGTAGGGAGGAGATAAAGTAAGGAGTGAGACGAATGAAGGAAGTCAGTAGGGCCTAAGCAATGAGCAATGATCAAGGAGTAGGGAATAAGTAGAGTGTAGGCATAGAGAGTGAGTAAGGGGTAGATATAAAAAAGTGAATAGTGAGTAGGGTGTTTAAGGTAGATAGGTGTAAGGAATAAGTAGGAAGTGAGCAGGGTGTAGGCAGTAGGGAGTGAGTAAGGGGTAGATATAAAAAGTGAGTAGGGTGTGGGTATAGGGAATGAGTAGGGTTACGGAATAGGGACTGAGCAGGGAGTAGGGAGTGAGTGAGGGGTAGATGTAGAAAGTGAGTAGGGTGTATTGAGTAAGCAGGGTGTATGAAGTAAATAGGTGTAGAGAATGAGTAGGAAGTGAGTAGGATGTACAGAGTAGGGAGTGAGCAAAGTGTAGGGAATGAGTAGAAAGTGACTAGGGTGCTGGGGTAAGGAGTGAATAGAATGTAGGCAGTAAGTAGCATGTATTGTTATGTGTAGGGATTGAGTAGGGTGCAGTGGTAGGGAGTGAATAAGGTGTAGATGCAGGGAATTAGTTGGGAGTGTGTAGATTGTAGGGAGTGAGTATGGTATAGGAAGTAAAAAGAATCTAGGGAATGAGTAGGGTGCAAAGGTAGAGAGTGAGTTGGGTGTAGGAAGTGAGCAGGGTGTAGGTATAGGGAATGCGTGTGAAGTGGGTAGGGTGCAGAAGTAGGGAGTGAAGAGAGTGTAAGGATTCAGGAATAGGCTGTAGGATGTCAGTACAGTGTATGGAGTTAATATTGTAAAGTTTAGGGTGTAGGGTACAGGGAGTGAGCAGGGTGTAGGGTATAAATGAAAGCGTTAAAGCCCGTTGATCTGTGTGCTGAAATAAAAAACTCAGAGACTGAGGCAGGTTTTAAAAATAGGCGTGGTTTATAAAACCAAGTTATGACATCATCACCAAAGTGTTGTACAGAAATAGAAACAAGAGCATCGTTTACGAGCATCATAGTTCACTCCACGTTTACACACGACTCTGCGGGACACGTTTTTCTTCTCCGTCGAACACACAACACTTTATTTATCTACCTATCTATCTATTAGTAATATTATCCATCGATTAGCTAACGAACATCATCGTCACAACCGCAAAGTAAGAAACAGACACAACATCGAGATAGAAAAGATGCAGAAATATCAACAAGCATGGAACATCGTGGGCGTATAGCGTGCACAGAACCCCACACAAATTAATGCCCCCCTCCCCCCAGTGAGGACACACACGATGTCGGAGCTTGTAGATGTAAAAAATGTAATGTACAAAAAAATGACCCTCGCGTTGGAGGATACTGACGCCGCGTGAGCCGACGCCGGTCACTTGTGGATATTCATCACACTTTCCTTCTCCATGTGACCAAAAACACGAAGGACATGAGCCGATATTTACATCACGATACGGTATTTTAACAAAATGATAAAAAAAAAACTAACTTAGCTAAGGCTAGCTAGCTTTGACGCAATTCAACCCAGGATTCGACAACTAGCTAGCTAACATAAGATTAAGTGTGTCGTCAAGCTAATTTAAAATTAGGTTCATTTAATAACTTTATAGTCGCTCAGAAGACTGAAATGAGAAACAGATCGTGTATGTGTGTGTGTGAGACTTCCCAACATTAAAAGTATAAAGTTCTTTGTCACACACAAAAGAAAAAACAAAGAAAATAAAAAAGAGCCATGTTGTCTAGCTAGCGAGTATAAAAGGAGCTAATGTTATCAGGCTTAAATAAAACTGAATTCATTTCTTTATTCACCCAGGGATCTCCCTCCTTTGGCAAAACATGGACATTAGTAATGGACCGGCACGCGGAATGGAAGGAGTCGACGTTTCCACAGTCACGAGATCGTCACACACGAGACAAGAGTCCCGTCGCTAATCATAATACTGCTCTATCCATAAATAACAAGACAATAAATTACCCATCATTCCTATAGAAAATAAGTTAAATCTATTTACAGGGAAACATCAAAGTAGCATGCAGGCGAGACAAGCACTGGCACAGCGACAACAGTGTGTGTGTGTGTGTGTGTGTGTGTGTGTGAAAGTGTTTGCAGGTGTGTATGTGGTAACAGAGAAGCTCTTTGGTGGTGTCAGTGGATTATTTTTGACACTGTAAAAACATCACTTTTAGACTTGTGAAGAAAAATAGCACACACGTTCCTCTAAAACGTTCATAAACATCTGTTTTTTTTCCCCATAACCCAGTTTTTCACACACTGCTCATCCTCAAGACGTTATTTGGGTACGAACACAAAAAAAAGGGAGAGAACGATGAAGAGGAACAGAATGACACACCTGAATGAATGAATCTTTTTAATGAGTCAAATGATTTGACTCACCACAGCAATACGATTCAACTCTTTTCAGCGAGTCAAATGATTCGGCTCAGCTCGGTAAGACGAATCAAATCGTTCCAATGGATCAAATCACTTGACTAGTGTTGTAACTCAACACTAACTCAAGATACTTTTCAGTAAGTTAAATCTTTTGGCTAAGTCAACTCTTCTCAGCTTTCAAAATGACTCACTGATATTTTTTGTTTTTTAAGTTTAGGATGTTTAAAAAAAAAAAAAAAAAAAGATAAGAGTAATATTATAAGAGTAACTGAATGGCTTTGATCTACAAAAACATTTTCTTTTAACTTTACAAATTAATCAACTCTTTTAAGTCAATGTTAAGACCCAACTCTTTTGTGAATGGCACATTACGACCAGAGACTGAAACGCCACTATATATATATATATATATATACTGAGAGAGAGAGAGAGAGAGGGGAAGGAAATGATAGAGAGAGAGAGAGAGAGAGAGAGAGAGAGAGAGATTGTGCTCGCAAACTTCAAAGCTTCTCTGAGCTTTAAAAGATTTTACAACATTAGCGTAAATGCTAACAGTCAAGCAGCTGGAAAACTTGGATGAGCAGAACGGAGAAATGAAACACACACTCCTCCTAACATGCCTGTGTGTGTGTGTGTGTGTGTGTGTGTGTTTCAAAAGCAGCAAGTCCCAGAGCTTTCCACCCAGACATCATTGTTGCTCTTCTTATTGGGTGTGCAGGTGTGTGCGGTGTGTGTGTGTGTGTGTGTATGATTGTACTGTATGTGCTTATGTTGAAAAATAATTGACAACTTTTCAGAAGGTCCTAGTATTCTGGTGTTTTTCCTTCTCGTTATTGTTGGAAATAAAATAAAAAAATTCATGAGTTTAATTCTAATGAATAAAGTGAAGGTAATCGGCGGCCTCGTCCCAACCACACACACACACACACACACACACACACACACACACAGACACACTAGTGTGATAAACAGTGAGTACAGGGGTTGTATAAGCACTACCTCCTCACTTTGTAAAGGTAAAAATTTGGATTCTAAGTCGCTGCTGCCCCTATATAAAGGCTCCGCCCCTCAAGCCTCTGTGTCGTACGAAAGTCTCCGCCCACAAGAGCACCTCACTTAATCGAAATCTCAACAAAAAGACTTATTGACACTGCACCTACTCAGAGATGCTCCGCCCCCTTGACCAGTGTAATCTGCAATGCTTTATCTTTATTAATTGCAATATCTGGACAAAAGGCTCCGCCCACATTATTGACACTACACCGACTCAAAGTAGCTCCACCCCCTTTGACTAGTGTGATCTAAAAGGCTCCACCCTAACTGATCATCTAAAATAAAATCTTCAATCATATTGATATTTAAAAAGCTAATCTATAAAGGTGGAGATCACACTAGTCAAAGGGGGTGGAGCTACTTTGAGAGCTACACAGAATTGATAATGCTCCACCCCTTTCAGGCATGACAATACGAAAGTCCACTTTTATTAATCACATCGTCTGAAACGACGTCTTTGGAATCCTCAAAAAAAATAAAAAACATATCTTGTGTATCTTAGTCACTTACGAAAGACTGAGGCTCCGCCCCCCCAACTTCAGCTACCTAATGTATGTTTTACTAACAATTTACAAAGATTTATTTAATCCAGTGTTCCAACACCGGCTCCGTTGGTCACATGCTCCCTGAAGCACCCTATAAGTGCAGTGCGAAGATCCCAAGGGTGCAACCACCACCGCGCTTCACAGCAGGGAACACGTCGCCCCTCGTGTGCGATTTGGGACGCAGCCATTTCTGCATTAAAATGTCACCTGCTATACTTTGATGAAAATTTCCAGCTTTTAAAACCCACTGGCAGGTCAGTCCGACTTTTAAGAAGATGAGCGGTAAATACCGAGACGAACCTGAAGATTAACGTAAAATGAAATTAGCTCATACAGGAAGTGATGCGGCCCTGCGTAGCGAACGCGCCACCGCCGCGCCACTTTCCCTGCAAGTGCTCTGTGAAAACGCAACTACAGACAAAGCAGAAATACAAAAATACAACACGCTGTCAGTTTTAAAGTAAGTGTGTCTGTGTGTGTGAGTGTGTGTGTAGTCCAGAGTTCACACATCAGTGTTTGTTGTTGCATTTCAGTCCTCCACTGTAATGATGTCACATCCTGTAAGTGTGTAGTGATTATTATTATTATTGTTATTGTTAAGTTTGTAAACAGTCACATGATTGATAAATCCTTACAAAATAAACTAATATAAAAAACTAACGATAAATTAAAAATAACAGTACCCTGTGTGTGTGCGTGTGTGTCTGTGTGTCTATATATATATATATATATATATATATATATATATATTTGTATATATATATATATATATATATATATATATGGTTAGTGCTTTGAGAGGTCTCTTGATTGTTTGTGCTCGATTACTGCAGTAGTGTGTGTGTGTGTGTGTGTGTGTGAGTGTGTGTGTGTTTGTGAGGCCGAGCCAGCTCTCTGGATATTTGTGTGTGTGTGTAAGTGTGTGTGTGGTGCTCTTCAAAGGTAGAACACGTTTCCATTGTTCAGCTGAAGGCTTCGTCGTCCGTGTCGTCAATCAGCACCTTGGTGTCCTTCTTAGACCTGAGACACACACACACACACACACACACACACACACACGATGCATTATTAAGAGATAATAATCAGGACACCGTGTTTTACATAAAGATGACATCGGGTATGGGCGTGTCCTAGCGTGAGAGTAGTTTAATTCCCTGAAACTCCGCCCACTACCTGTCATTCCTTTTGTCTTTTTCTCCGTGATGTTTTTTATGTCCCATGTGACAGTGGTTACAGTAGTTCTGGTTCGGTTCTAAGCGTGTGTGCCTTGGCTGTTCTAAAACGTTCTATTCTGTAGTGAGAACCATGGTACGATGTTTTTGTCACAACGTCTCAGAGATTTAGAACCCAGTTGTGAAACCGCGAGTGTCGACTGGGACGTACTGGGAGTGGAGCAGCGGGCGGCGCAGTGTCAGGCTGTAGCTCCGCCTCCAGGGTTTCTTTCCCTGCCGGTGCTTGACTCCGTCCTCGTGGTCCATCATCTGCTCGAGCAGCGTCTGGTCGTCAGCGTTCAGAGGAGCCACGGAGATGTCTCGCACCGCGCGGAACTCACCGCAGTTATTCAGGTGCTCGTTCTCCAGACGGAAAAAGTTCCACACAAAACGCCTACAACACACACACACACACACACACACACACAGATAGTGTAACCATAAGTATCCTGCACAGTGTGTGTGATTGTTTGTGTGTGTGTGTGAGTGTGTGTGTGTGTGTGAGTGTGAGTACCTGAACACCTCGAGCGGGGCGAGAGTGGTGGCCACGATATCGGCGGAGGCGATGCTCGTGATGTTGGTCAGAGCGATCTGGAGAGTCCAGGAGAAACGCAGGATCACGTCCTCCACGATGGCGCAGTAATAATACGCCTGCAGGAAACAGGAAGTGATGTCATCATCTCACACAGACACATATCCAGCAGAAATAAAAAAATAAAAACATACTAGATGAATAATTCATTTTGATAAGAAGTCAGTCACATGACATAATGACACAGTGAGATCTCCGTTCCTGAACAGCGCCGTGTCGTTCGTGATGTAAAATAATCACCAGGGAAATTTAACATAATCAAATCAGACACCTCTGGGTTACAGGGTTGTGGGGTGTGAGCTCATAGACTCATGTATTCAGCTGTGTGTGTGTGTGTGTGTGTCACCTTCTGTGGATAGACGATCTCCTCGCGGAGGAAGGTGTGCTCCCCGGCGTTACGGTCGAACAAACCCCAGTCCATCTTCAGATCCCAGATCAGTGTGTAGAGGGAGCTGATCGTGGAGAAGATGATGAGCAGGTAGAGGAACGCCTCGGCGTCGGCGTCACCCTGGTCTGAGAGAGACAGAGAGAGAAAGAGAGAGAGAGAGATAACAATCACAATCTATCATTATTATTAACAAGTCAGAATGGAAAGAGCCAGTCCAGACCCCTGCTGTTCTCACAGTGACCACCAGAGGGAGACAGTTCCCTATTAATACTGCTCATTACATTTGTCCTTCATGTACTGGGGTTAGTTCTTCCTCTTGCTGTACTGTGCTTTTCCAAACATTACACTTTATTTTTGCTATGTTTTTTTTTTTAAATAAAGTTTTATTTAATACTCTCATACTAAATACTCAGTACTTTCAAAACGGCTTGTTTGTCTCTAGAATCAGAAATAATATTATTGTCCAGGTAGGATATCACATACAAGGAGTTACACTTTAACACAGACTAATATAAAAGGAAGTCATTTATAAAAGAGATTTTAAGAGAAATTATTTTCTTCTGCCTTATCTCTAAGCTTCGGCAACATGAAGGTGAATATCTGTCATGCCAATAAAGCAGCTATGAATCTTAACCTTGCGTGAAGCGAGACCGGTGAGGGAGCGAGTGTTTGTAGCTGCTGTAACGTAAGTGACAACAGGAAGTGATTTGTTCTATTAAAAAAAAACATGATCTTTATTAAATAAATCAAGTCTCATACGGTTTGCTTTTGTATAAATCAGGACTCAATGAGACGCTCATGTGTGAGTCTCTTTCTCTCTCTCTCTCTCTCAGCCAGATGTTACAGCGCTGTGAGACCAGTGAGACAGACCCGAGTCTCTCTCTCTCTCTCAGCCAGAAGTCACAGCGCTGTGAGACCAGTGAGACAGACCCGAGTCTCTCCCTCTCTCTCTCTCAGCCAGATGTCACAGCGCTGTAAGACCAGTGAGACAGACCCGAGTCTCTCTCTCTCTCTCAGCCAGAAGTCACAGCGCTGTGAGACCAGTGAGACAGACCCGAGTCTCTCTCTCTCTCAGCCAGATGTTACAGCGCTGTGAGACCAGTGAGACAGACCCGAGTCTCTTTCTCTCTCTCTCTCTCTCTCAGCCAGAAGTCACAGCGCTGTGAGACCAGTGAGACAGACCCGAGTCTCTCTCTCTCTCTCTCTCAGCCAGATGTCACAGCGCTGTGAGACCAGTGAGACAGACCCGAGTCTCTCTCTCTCTCTCTCTCTCTCTCAGCCAGAAGTCACAGCGCTGTGAGACCAGTGAGACAGACCCGAGTCTCTTTCTCTCTCTCTCTCTTTCTCAGCCAGAAGTCACAGCGCTGTGAGACCAGTGAGACAGACCCGAGTCTCTCTCTCTCTCTCTCTCAGCCAGATGTCACAGCGCTGTGAGACCAGTGAGACAGACCCGAGTCTCTCTCTCTCTCTCAGCCAGAAGTCACAGCGCTGTGAGACCAGTGAGACAGACCCGAGTCTCTCTCTCTCTCTCTCTCAGCCAGAAGTCACAGCGCTGTGAGACCAGTGAGACAGACCCGAGTCTCTCTCTCTCTCTCTCTCAGCCAGATGTCACAGCGCTGTGAGACCAGTGAGACAGACCCGAGTCTCTCTCTCTCAGCCAGAAGTCACAGCGCTGTGAGACCAGTGAGACAGACCCGAGTCTCTCCCTCTCTCTCTCTCAGCCAGAAGTCACAGCGCTGTGAGACCAGTAAGACAGACCCGAGTCTCTCTCTCTCTTAGCCAGATGTCACCGCGCTGTGAGACCAGTGAGACAGACCCGAGTCTCTCTCTCTCTCTCAGCCAGAAGTCACAGCGCTGTGAGACCAGTGAGACAGACCCGAGTCTCTTTCTCTCTCTCTCTCTCAGCCAGAAGTCACAGCGCTGTGAGACCAGTGAGACAGACCCGAGTCTCTCTCTCTCTCAGCCAGATGTCACAGCGCTGTGAGACCAGTGAGACAGACCCGAGTCTCTCTCTCTCTCAGCCAGAAGTCACAGCGCTGTGAGACCAGTGAGACAGACCCGAGTCTCTCCCTCTCTCTCTCTCAGCCAGAAGTCACAGCGCTGTGAGACCAGTAAGACAGACCCGAGTCTCTCTCTCTCTTAGCCAGATGTCACCGCGCTGTGAGACCAGTGAGACAGACCCGAGTCTCTCCCTCTCTCTCTCAGCCAGAAGTCACAGCGCTGTGAGACCAGTGAGACAGACCCGAGTCTCTTTCTCTCTCTCTCTCTCTCAGCCAGAAGTCACAGCGCTGTGAGACCAGTGAGACAGACCCGAGTCTCTCCCTCTCTCTCTCAGCCAGAAGTCACAGCGCTGTGAGACCAGTGAGACAGACCCGAGTCTCTCTCTCTTAGACAGCGAGAAATAAAGAGATGAAGTCGTGTGAGAACCTGCAGCCCTGCTCTGATTACATAAAGGTTAAAGTGTTTTTTTTTGTTTTTTTTTGTTTTTTTTTAAATATATCAGATAGCAGAAGCTGATTTTCATGCCGATAAACTCCCGAGGGGACGTCACATCAAAGAACAAATTACACGCAGCAGTGGAACGACTGTAAAACAAATAAGGCGTGAAAAAAGGCAATCACAAAAGACTTTTACAGCGAGGATCCGCTCTCAGTCGGAGCCTCATCTGTATTCCTGAAGCGTCACACACTCGTCTGTCTCACTGCGGGCGAGCAATTACAGCCCCGCCCCCTCCTCCCACACCATTCCGTCCTCTTTTATTCTCTCTCTCTCTCTCTCTCTCTCTCCTCTCACCTACTGCACCCCATCTCTAACATCTGCTTCCTCCTTTTATCTCCACATCTGTATAGAGAGCATTGTTCTGAACGCTAAATTACACACACACACACACACACACACACACACACACACACTCACACACACACTCACTGAGTGACTCAACCAACTTTATAATGTGAAACGTTCAGTATAAAGAACAACAAACTCCTTATTGGTCAGAAGGTTTTGATTAATTCTCTATAACAGCGGCTCAGACAGTAGTGCAGGTTTATATTAATGCACTTGTTATGAGCGTTTCTATAGCAACAGCTCATTCACAGGGACTGTCTATAATTAACAAATTTGAAAAAAGTGTGTGTGAAACTAGCGGAAGGAGTCTCCAGTGTCAGAGGTGTGTAACAGTCAGAAGTAAAGCTGTGAAACTTTTCACCTTTTTGTTCATCCTTTGATCTACTTTTTCCATTTCTCATCTGTGATTCACTCTCCGATTACCGAACAGGGAGTGTATTTGTCTGAGCACCAAAGAAGGACAACTTAGTGTAAACAAGGCGTAAGATACTCAACCTTACAGAATGTGATTTCTTTGTATTAATAAGTTAGACAGAGAGTTCTGCTGTACAGAGAGACACACAGACATGTACGTGGGCTTCAACCTCAAATAATAATAATAATAATAATAATAATAATCATAATAATAATAATATCACTGATTACATTAAAGATCAGCAGATTATTTTAGCTTAAATTTTTAAAATATTTCTACAAACTCTTTAACCGTCAATGACACGTACTAACGCTAGTAAAAAGTAAAATTATATTCATCTCATTTTTTTTTGACCAGGAGTTCAACAACAAATAAATACCTCACATATGTATATATATCCCATATATATGAGTCACTGCTCATAACCTCAGCAAATATAATATAATATATCCTATGAATATGCTGAGGGTTAATCTCAGACGTTTAGGATTAGGATCAGTCTCTCTGTGTCAGTGTTAGAGACGCTGAGGTTCTCAGCAGCAGCACTAACACACCCTGAACCGTCAGAGAGGAAATGAATCCGGTGATGGAGTGAATCCCGCAGCGCGGCGGTGACTCAGCAGCTCTGCTCATCGGCTCGGCTCCGGCCCGGACGCATTTCCTCCTCTGAGTGAATAATAAACAGGAAGATTTGCGAGTTCACCGGCAGCGTCCGACATCACGAACGCAATCTGATCCGTGACGGAAAAATCACCAGACCCGCCGCCTGAGCTCGGCCCGAGCGAGCCGCAGAACAGAGTTCAGCATAACGGGCGTCGTTTACAGGAAATAAATAAATAACTGCTCTGTATATAAATAATAAAAAGGATCAAGCGGCTTAGTGGAGCATTTTAACCCGATCGATCCAGACTGCGGTTCTGTTTCTGAGAAGATACACGAGTTCTGAGACAGAGAGAGAGACAGAGAGAGGCAGAGGGAGGTGGGGACGACGAGAATGGCAGAGATAAACAGACATACAGACTGAGATAGTGAAATTCAGAGAGACGGAGAGAAACCAATAGAAATACATAAAGAGAGAGAGACAGAGAGACTGTGAGTGAGACAGAAAGAAACAGATAGATAGAAGGTGTGAGTCTCAAGTGTGTATGTGTGTCCCAGGTGTGTGTCTCAGAGTGAGCATATGTGTGTGTCTCAGAGTGAGCAGATGTGTCTCTCAGAGTGAGCATATGTGTGTGTCTTAGAGTGAGCAGGTGTGTGTCTCAGAGTGAGCATATGTGTGTGTCTTAGAGTGAGCAGGTGTGTGTCTCAGAGTGAGCAGGTGTGTGTCTCAAAGTGGGCAGGTATGTGTCTCAGAGTGTGCAGGTGTGTGTCTCGGAGTGTGCAGGTATGTGTCTTAGAGTGTGCAGGTGTGTGTCTCAGAGTGAGCAGGTGTGTGTCTCGGAGTGTGCAGGTATGTGTCTTAGAGTGTGCAGGTGTGTGTCTCAGAGTGAGCAGGTGTGTGTCTCGGAGTGTGCAGGTATGTGTCTTAGAGTGTGCAGGTGTGTGTCTCAGAGTGAGCAGGTGTGTGTCTCGGAGTGTACAGGTATGTGTCTTAGAGTGTGCAGGTGTGTGTCTCAGAGTGTGCAGGTGTGTGTCTCAGAGTGTGCAGGTGTGTGTCTCAGAGTGTGTCTTAAAGTGAGCAGGTGTGTGTCTCAGAGTGAGCAGATGTGTCTCTCAGAGTGTGAAGGTGTGTGTTTTAGAGTAGGCAGGTGTGTCTTTCAGAGTGTGCAGGTGTGTGTCTCAGAGTGTGTGTCAGAGTGAGCATATGTGTGTGTCTCAGGGTGAGCAGATGTGTCTTTCATAATGTGAAGGTGTGTGTTGAAGGTGTGTGTTTTAGAGTGAGCAGGTGTGTGTCTCAGAGTGAGCAGGTGTGTGTCCCAAAGTGGGCAGGTGTGTGTCTTAGAGTGTGTTTTGGAGTGAGCATATGTGTGTGTCTCAAAATGAGCAGACGTGTCTCTCAGAGTGTGAAGGTGTGTGTTTTAGAGTGGGCAGGTGTGTCTTAGAGTGAGCAGGTGTGTCTCTTAGAGTGAGCAGGTGTGTCTCTCAGAGTGAGCAGGTGTGTGTCTCAAAGTGGGCAGGTGTGTGTCTCAGAGTGTGTCTCAAAGTGGGCAGGTGTGTGTCTCAGAGTGAGCAGGTATGTGTCTCAGAGTGTGCAGGTGTGTGTCTGGGACTGTGTCTCAGAGTGTGCAGGTGTGTGTCTGGGACTGTGTCTCAGAGTGTGCAGATGTGTGTCTCGGAGTGGGCAGGTGTGTGTCTGAGACTGTGTCTCAGAGTGTGCAGATGTGTGTCTCAGGTGTGTCTCATATTTTGCAAGATGTGTGTTTCAGAGTGAGTGTTTATGTCTCAGTGTGTGTAGGTGTGTAACTGTTACCTTTGTGTGTGCTGTACAGGGCGGCGAACGCCACCACAAAGAAGGTGGTGGAATATTTCCCAGCATTCACCAGGTGAGGAAACGCCCGCTTGGTGTCACGGTAACGGCGGAGGCACTGCACAAATCGGAACCAGGCGGGCAAACACTGGATGATGGCGCGTAGTCCGTACGAGTAATTGTTACATTTCCTGTCATCTGTACACACACACACACACACACACACACACACACATGTTGGTACCGATGTCATGTATCATTTTGATTCATACACATTCACATTCCATACAGACTTAAATAGTTCTTTTGATTGTGTAAAGCTGCTTTGCGACAATGACAATTGGTAAAAGTGATATACAAATAAAACTGAACTGAATTGAACTGAATGTATATAAACACATCATAAATAACATTAATGGTGCAGCTGTCGGTTCTATTGGCTCAGTATCGTTCTGGTTTGGGTTCTATGGGGTCTGCAGTGTCGTGGTTCTGGTTCTGTAGGGTCCGGTACCTAAATTCTCGGGTAGCAGGCCGTCCACGTTCCCCCACTGCAGCTCCACACTGTAGAAACACACCAGGTACTCCAGGTCCATCAGCACAAACACCAGGGAGTTCAGCTGATCAGCCAACCAGAAATCAGCGAACTCCACGCGGTGGAACGGCGCCGTGAACACACGGAACTGCGGAGGGAACACGCCCAATCGTCAGGTTAGTGCCGGAGCCAATCACAGAGCAGTGGGCGGAGTCAACACGTCTCCTTCGCTCCCTTATCGTTAACCGTATGATTACAATAACATTTACAGAGAGATGCTGTTCTGTGTACACTGACATCAGCAAGTTCGGACAAAACAAAAAAATGTATATTGTTTCAACCAATGGCGTTGATTTAAAGGCGGGACTTCGACTTGTTAAGAGATTGTGTTTCCTTTCAATTGATTAAATAATTGTGTTTTTGTGTCTTTTGCTTTCTGACAAAAACTGATAACCTTTTATTAATAAAATAAAAATGTTGATGCCACAGAAAAATCACCGCACCTTCAACATTTCAACATCACCTTTAAAAATAGAAATAAATATGAATTTGTAATTGTGTAATTATATAATATTTATCAAAAGATAATATATATTACATAATCCATGATATATTAATAACATTATAATTATATATAAAACTCATTATGATGCATGTTTATTGTTTGCAATTTAAAATAAATATAATTATTATAATGATATATAATTATTCATGATTACAATGAATTATATTATAATTATAAATGGCTTTACAATTATTTAGTCATTATTAGAATTAGCATAAATTCCCTTATTATATTCTATAGTGTATCTTTAGTGTAAGTATGTGTGAGTAAGTATAGTGTTTTACTTTCTCCTTCAACGTGAATTAATTATAAACACATTTTTGTATTGCACTTGTATTTAATGTGTTCTTTTGAACACACACACACACACACACACACACACTGGCCTCAGGCTAAAGCTGACATTTTCCACATCAAAGAATTTAATAACTTTCCTGCTGTCTCACCTCTCTGACCCGCGCACAGACCACGAGAGCCGCCTGAGTGTGTGTGTCGATAACGTCCAGTACCGTTCTAGTACTGTTTCAGCTCGAGTGTGTAATGAAGGTTGTGGTTCCTGATCTAATACCAGACCGGGTGTGTTGTGGTTCATGTGCTGTTAGTAAAGCTCTAGTTCTTGTTCTAATCGTAAGGTTCTCGCTGAGCGTCCTGGTCTACTCAGTCAGTACTGTTCTGGTTCTGTTCAGTCAGTACTGTTCTGGTTCTGTTCAGTCAGTACTGTTCTGGTTCTGTTCAGTCAGTACTGTTCTGGTTCTGTTCAGTCAGTACTGTTCTGGTTCTGTTCGGTCAGTATTTGTTTTTTCTTTTGTGGGTTACGTTGTTACGGTTCTGTTGAGCTACACGTGCTCTGACGCTTTTGAATCAGTATTGTTCTAGGTATGATGAGTGAGTGATGCCCAGGTTCTTGTGGGTCAGTATTGTCCTGGTTCTGTTCTGTTTTTGTGATGTTTGTAACGCTGTGGTTCTGATTCTGATGGTGATGTTCTGGTTCTGCTGCATCGCTGTTCTTGTTCTGTCTGTTGTGATCTTGTTGCAGGTTCTGTTTTCTTCCTGCTATATTCATGAGTGTATCTTTTAATTCTGCCTGTTATTTTAAGTGTGTGTGTGTATGTGTGTGTGTGTGTGTGTGTATGTGTGTGTGTGTGTGTGTGTGTGTGTGTGTGTGTGTGTGTGTGTGTACGCGCATGTATTTGAGCCAAAAATCCACACAGTAACTGAAACATAATTGAAACAGAGACTGCAGATGGCTGTGTGTGTGTGTGTGTGTGTGTGTGTGTGTGTCAGCTCTGACATTGTGTAAACTGGATATAAAAACGTCACTGTGTGTGGGCTTGTGATCTGCAGGTGTGTGTGTGTGTGTGTGTGTGTGTGTGTGTGTGTGTGATAGCTCAATCTCAGTAATGATTGCACAGCCACAGCTACCATCTCTGCAGAGACTGAGCTGTATTCCATTATCACACACACACACACACACACACACACACACACACACACACAGCAGCGTTTGATGAATACAAGCCGATCAATTCAGCCCTGATTGAATCCATTGTCCCGCTCACCTGAGCCTAATGCATATTTAACCCTTAAATCGAGCGTGAGCGATTCGAACCCAGTACACTGTTTGTCCTTGTTATTTTGGGACTCCTCTTCCTCCTCTTCCTCTTCCTCCCTTCCCCTCCTCACGGTGCGCAGCTGCACCTCCCCCGCTTAAAACAAAAACATGTTCATACACAGCGTTAACTACGCAATTGGCGAATAAACAACGACCGGACCGCACAACACGACACAGCTCCAGCCAATCAGGAACAGGGGGCAGAGGAGAAGGGGCGGGCAGACGGGAGAAGGGGGCGTGCTGAAGTTGGTATTAATATTATTTGGCTAGCCTTGCTGTCCGTTGCCATGGCAACACGCATACAGGGGTTCGGGGGCGGAGTTTCGAAAGGGGCGCTGGGCCGAGGGGTGTATTTGTTTTCCTGTTGAGTTAAAATATGAGTAAATATTTTTCTCCAATATTGATTACCCTCCCTTCAAACACACACACACACACACACACACACACACACACACACAATTTTATAAATATCCAGATTCGGTATTACATTTTCCCCTAATTTTGCATTTTACATTTTTCCCACAATTTCAACACTACAGACTAACTTCAAATACAAGAGTTTAACATTTAACTTCAAACTAAATTAAACAAAAATGCTACATTGTTACTGAGCAGCGCGTATCTCCGTTACATCATTATTAATTATTATTTATAAACAAACTTAGCAAATGATTCACTTCTACCAAAAAATATGTGAATAGTTCAGAGGGCGCCACCTGTAGGATCATAAAGGAACTTTTCTTTAATTTCAATAATCGACTGATTAGCGCTGGCGGTGTTTTAAGCGGGTGTTAGCGTGTGTAGTTACTGGGTTTGGGACTAATTTGCTCACAGAGTTGGGAAAAAAAGCAGGTCACGCATTTTTAATAAAGTAACGGCATAACGGATTGTGTCGGGTCAATCTGAAGCTTCTACACTCGTTACAGAATGGTTTATATCTGAGGCTAATCGTCTGATCACCGGCCACGCCCACTTACACGGAAAACCAGACGATTCTGATCACTGACTGATCAACTGATTCATCTCTATTATAAACGTAAAAATTGTTATAAAAAATCGATTTTGGGGTCAAAATCAGGTGATACATGAATCAGCACATGAGAGAATCATGATTCATAATGAGTCGATTTTCCCGCACTCTCTAACACACACACACACACACAAACACACACACACACACACACTAAAGCCTGCTAATGATGTAACCATCCAACAGTAATTAAATGTATGTTTGCCGTCTGAGCGTCCACACTGAGAGTGTCCTCACAATGACGTAATGTGTGTGTGTGTGTGTGTGTGTGTGTGTGTCTCACCAGCAGTTTGAGGAGCCAGAAGCGGGATTTGTAGTAGGCCATTTTGAACGGGTTGATGAGGAAGAGGAACATGAGGCCGTACAGGAGGAGCGGACTCGCCTGCATCGGCAGACCGGTGGAGTCGGCGTAGAGACACAACAAGATACTGACACACCATAACACACCCAGGAAACCTGCAATCTACACACACACACACACACACATTGTGTACTAGGACAACTAATTAGTAGTTACAAAAACACACTATTTATAATTAGAACCAAATGTATTACCACATACGGTGTGTGTGTGTGTGTGTGTGTATACCTCAAACAGGTGTTGGTGAGACAGGTTGTTGCGTGGGTTCAGTTCAAATATGAGGACGTGATTGACTCCAGCTTGTCTCCAGCCGTAGGTGTTGATGCCCAACAGGAAGAGGAACTGGATGAGCAGGAAGCCGCCGCGGTACATCCTCACCATCGGCCAAATGTTCTTATCATAGAAATAAAACGCACCTGCGGAGCCAAAACGCACCGCTTACAGTCAGTCCTTAAAAAAACCCTTTAATGACTAATTTAAATGTAGCGCGTTCCTTATAACATTCTCACTTAAAAACCGAACGCAGCATTTAAACACTACAAACTCACTTCAAATAAAATACAAGAGTTTAACATAGTTTAATTATTATTTCTAAATTAAAGTTATCAAATAATTCACTCCTACCACACGGGATGAGAGTGTGTAAATAGTTCACAGAGCGCCACCTGTAGGATTTTAAAGCAACCGCGACATTTTACCTCCTCAAAAGTCTCAAAACTCAACTCGATAGCGAGCGCGCGGGTTGAGCGGCTGCGGGCACACGGGGCTGCTAATGCACGTGATTTTTGACTAATTAGCGCTGGCTGTGTTTTGAGACCGGTGTAAGTGTGTGTAATGAGTGCGTTTGGGACTAATTTGCTTACAGAGAAAAAGGCAGATCGGAGGCTTTTAACGCGTAAGAGTTTTGATAATGTAAAAGTGCGTTTCTGTTGCATCACTCTGAAGCTTCTGCGCTCGGCCACGCCCAATCACACTGAAAACCAGACAATTCTGATCGCTGACCAATCGACCGGGCCATCTCTATTATAAACTTAATTTTTTTTTATATATATAAAAAAAGATTCTTATAACTGAAACAACTCTCCCCGGATTTCCAAAGTTCAGTCTAAAGTCCACAATAAGATCACTTCAGCAGGAATTCAGTAACTCCTGAATCTCATGATTACTGTAACACTAGTGTTCGACACTGTAGTGTGCTTTAAGGCTGTAGTGTTAGTGCACACAGTGAGGAGGAGGACGGTACCGCTGAGGATGAAGGTGACGGTGAGGACGACGAAGATTCCACAGTACAGTCCGACTCTGAACGTTGTCCATGCTGGAGCGGGCTGAGGACGAGAAACGCAGCACAGGTTACGCACACGTATGCATGTTAGTGTGTGCGTGTGTGTGTGTGTGTGTGTGTGTGTGTGTGTACCTGTGCTGCCCCCAGTGGTGGGACTCTCAGTCTCTTCATGGCCCTCTGTCGGTCTCCGCCCTCCAGCTCTGTGGTTACCAGGGTCTTAAACACATGGGGTCAAAGGTCAAAATACTAAAACCGTGTGTGTGTGAGTGTGTGTCCAAAGCCATTCTGTATTACTGATATCTAAACAGGCTTAACATTCCTGATATTAGTGTTGTGTGCGGTTTGGAACGCAGCATTCGATTCCAAACACATACGGTCCTGGGCTACGTCCCAAACCACATGCCACCTCTTCCCCTACACAGGCTGCAGGTGTTAGTGGTGATGTACCAGCTGTGTGTGGTTTAGGACGTGGCCACACACAGCTGCCAGATTCTGTATTACCTACTTACCACTTCTTAATAAAACACTCTGCGGTTTGGGACACAGCCAAGTAAACACAGTAATCCCTTATTCTACACCTCTGAACTGTGATGGGCCGCGTCCCAAACCACACATTAGGACGACAAAAGAGTGCGTCCTTATAAACAAGTGATGCTTGCTTTGCTACAGTGCTTCAGTGGTTATGGTAGTATTACATACATTTTATGTGTGTGTGTGTGTGTGTGTGTGTATACCTCGGTCTCAGAGATGAGCTGTGTAATCTTTTTGCACGTGTAAAACGGCGCAATCTCCACGTGTGAGATTCGCCAGTCGGCTCCGCGCTGTGTCTCCAGGATCTTATCATGCTTCTTCAGGATCTTACGGAACCCAGTGAAGTTCAGGTTCTGCAGAGGAAGACGAGGAGAACCAACAGGGTTACCTCAGATACAGGTAGGCAGAGGGAGGGACAGACTGAGAGCAACAGATGAACAGAGAGAGAGAGAGTGCACCTGGTAGTTCTGTAGGAGGATGAGGCTGAGGTAGACAGACAGACAGACAGACAGACAGAGAGAGACAGAGAGAGACAGAGAGAGACAGAGAGGTGTGCCTCGTAGTTCTGCAGAAGGATGAGGCTGCGGTAGAGAGACAGACGGAGAGACAGACAGATGGAGAGACAGACGGGTGTACCTGGTAGTTCTGCAGAAGGATGAGGCTGCGGTAGAGAGACAGACGGAGAGACAGACAGATGGAGAGACAGACGGGTGTACCTGGTAGTTCTGCAGGAGGATGAGGCTGAGGTAGAGAGACAGATGGAGAGACAGACAGATGGAGAGACAGACGGGTGTACCTGGTAGTTCTGCAGGAGGATGAGGCTGAGGTAGAACTCGCTGAAGGCCAGTTTCAGGTCTTTGATGTTGCGGTGTTTGTTCCTCTCCTCGTGGCTCAGAGCCAGAACCATCTTCCTGCTCTTTCCCATGATGCTCTCCCTCTGAGCGTCCACAGACGACTGCAGCTCATTCTGCAGCGTGGAGAAACGTCGCTGCGCCTCTGCTAACTTTTCTGCACACACACACAAACACACACACACACACACACACACAGGAAACATTCATAAAAACATTAGGATGCTGCTGAGATCGTTCTTTGAGCATTTCTGAAGCAGGTTGACCTGTATTTAAATTTAACCTTCTTGCCCTTAACCTCTTAACCTTACACACACACACACAAACACACACACACACTTAGACGAACAGACACACCCACATACACACACTGTAACGATACTCCTTTACTTTCCCTTCACAGTGTGATGGCAGGACAGTGACACCTCGTCCCACCCCGCTGCTCCTCCTGCAGGGGAACCGAGCTCCTGATATAGACTTGGCATTCCTGGAACACTTTCAGGAGTGTGTGTGTGTGTGTGTGTGTGTGTGCGTGTGTGTGTGTGTGTGTGTGGAGGGTAAACAGGCGTCTCTGTTTTACAGGAAGTAGAGCGGCAGATCAAGTTGCGCAGACGTGTGAATACCGGGCAGTGTGTCACCGAGTGTGAGAGAACCCCAGACTAAACCAGTCTCGGGGGACAAGAAGAGTGGATTGGGCACACACACACACACACACACACACACACACACGCACACACACACACACACACACACACCTCTGCATAATGACTTCTGACTCAGCAAATACACAAAGTTCCTATTTGTGTGTATGTGAGTTTGCAAATGTGTGTGTGAGTGTGTGTGGTGTGTATGTGTGTGTGTAAGTGTGTAAGAGTGTGTGTAAGAGTGTGTGCACTCCACCACACCCACACTATTAATAACCAGACAGAGAGAGAGGGGGGGGGAGTTGTACTGGGACAGGAGTACATAAGGGTCAGAAAATGATTAACAGTGTGTGTGTGTGTGTGTGTGTGTGTGTGTGTGTGTGTTGGGACAATATGAGTGTGTTTCAGGTTTAGACACATTACTGCCAATGCAAGACTTCCCAGAAGAGAGGTTTGTGTCATTGCCAGCTAACCGTAAAGTCCACACACACACACACACACACACACACACACACACACACACACACACACACAGTCACGAGGTTTATGAAGATCATTTACCTGAGTAGAACGTGTTGATCTTGGACAGTTCCTTCTCGCATGTCTGAAAGAACTTCTCCTCAAATTTAGCGTAGTATCTCTTCACCGTGTCCTCGTCCGTCACTGAAACAAAACACACACACACACACACACACACACACACACATACACACACATACACACACACACAGGTCAGTACTCTAAGATCTTTAACACCAAGATAAATCCACTGGGTGTTATTAGCTGCTAGCATCTGGGTTAGCTAGGACTTAGCTCTGTGGTTAGCATGTCGGTTAGTTAGCGTGGGGTTACACCAGGACGTTCTGTAATTAGCCTGTGTCTCCGTCTCTCTCTCATTCATTCTTTTTTTCTCACACACTTTCTCTTCCCCTGTCTCTTCGTGATGATGTCTCTGTCTCTTTTTTCGCCCTCTCGGTCAGCAGCATGGTGGTGTGATGTGTGTGTGTCTGTGTAATTACTGTTTAAACCCTGAAAGGTTTTCTCTGGGAGAGTGAGACAGCAGTGAGGTTTTCTCTAAGAGAGTGAGACAGCTATGATGTTTTCTCAGGAAGAGTGAGACAGCTATGAGGTTTTCTCTGAGATAGTGAGACAGCAGTGAGGTTTTCTTAAAGAGTGAGACAGCTATGAGGTTTTCTCAAAGAGTGAGACAGCTATGAGGTTTTCTCAAGAAGAGTGAGACAGCTATGAGGTTTTCTCAGGAAGAGTGAGACAGCTATGAGGTTTTCTCTGAGATAGTGAGACAGCAGTGAGGTTTTCTTAAAGAGTGAGACAGCTATGAGGTTTTCTCAGGAAGAGTGAGACAGCTATGAGGTTTTCTCAGGAAGAGTGAGACAGCTATGAGGTTTTCTCAGGAAGAGTGAGACAGCTATGAGGTTTTCTCAGGAAGAGTGAGACAGCTATGAGGTTTTCTCTGAGATAGTGAGACAGCAGTGAGATGTTTTTAAAGAGTGAGACAGCTATTAGGTTTTCTCTGAGATAGTGAGACAGCAGTAAGGTTTTCTCAAAGAGTGAGACAGCTATGAGGTTTTCTCAAAGAGTGAGACAGCTATGAGGTTTTCTCAAAGAGTGAGACAGCTATGAGGTTTTCTCAAGTAGAGTGAGACAGCTATGAGGTTTTCTCAGGAAGAGTGAGACAGCTATGAGGTTTTCTCTGAGATAGTGAGACAGCAGTGAGATTTTCTCAAAGAGTGAGACAGCTATTAGGTTTTCTCTGAGATAGTGAGACAGCAGTGAGGTTTTCTCAGGAAGAGTGAGACAGCTATGAGGTTTTCTCTGAGATAGTGAGACAGCAGTGAGGTGAGACCAGAATCGTCTCTTATTTCCCATCTGAACGGCTCACACAGCGCTCTCCTGTCGCTCAGCGCTCTCTCACATTATCTCCTCAATCCAGCAAACATTCAATCACGTCTAAGTGTGTGTGTGTGTGTGTGTGTGTGTGTGTGAGTGAGTAGAGAGATAACTTTACAGGATGTGATATAAAGCTGTATCTTGACTCGATTTGAAAACCGACCTGAACTCATAAATCAGCTTCGTCAGTGCATGAAAATGTAATCAGCGTTTAAAGAAGCAGTAAATCAGAGTATTACTTATTAGTTAATTTATTTACTTGTTTGTGTGCTTGTTTACTTGCTTAGTTAGATTAATAAATGTAAAATAAATGTAATGAAAAAAATACATAATTAAAGAATGAAGTGGTAAAATGAATCAGTTGAAATTAAGAAAAATGTTTTGGGGAAATTACATTTAAACATTTTATTTAAAAAAATATGTACAAAACAATCAAATCAAATAAATATATAAACTAAGGAAAATTTGGCCTAAAAACAAACAAAAAATATAGGTAAATAAATAAAAAACAAAAGCAAACCACTAAATAAATGTATCAATTAAGCAAGCAAATCAAAAAACAAACACATAAACACATAAACAAGGAAACAAAGAAACAAAGCAGTAAATAAATAAATGTATTTAAGAAATATATATATATATATATATATATATATATATATATATATATTAGGGATGCACCGAAATGAAAATTCTGGGCCGAAAACGAAACAGAAATTTTTGGATGCACTTGGCCGAAAACCGATACCGAAACCGAAAATGGCTTCATTAAAAAACATGTTTAAAATATTTTCTTTTTGTTTGAATTAAAAAAACTACAAATTAATTAAAATTATTGCAACTTTGCTGTCCTCATCTAAAACTTTGTAGTGCTTCCAAACCGCCGACATACTCCGTGTTTGATGCGTAATGACAGCGCGAACGAGACGGGAGGATGGGAGAGGCGTGGCGACAATTTCGGCTTTTATTTTCGGCGCTTTCTTACGTTTTGGCCGAAACCGATAATGCTATTTCGGCCGAAACCGATAATGCTATTTCGGCCGAAAATTTTCGGCGGCCGAAATTTCGGTGCATCCCTAATATATATATATTTACATACAAAATGAACAAGAAAGTAAAATTAATTATGTAAAAAAAAAAAAAAATATATATATATATATATATATATATATATAAGTAAATAGGGCCACACCCACAAGAGACAGCAGTAGAGTTAGGATACGCCCACAAAAGACAGCAGTGGAGTTGGTACACGCCCACCAGACTCAGTCCTGACAGCTGTGATTGGTTGAGAGAGAGAGAGATGATCTGCTGAAGTTTTGTAGGTCGCTGATCTTAAACTCACTGTAATAAGAAGACTTTACATGAAACGCTGCTCCCTAATGGCCACGTGCACGTCAGAGTCATGTCTGAGAGACTAAATGAGCTGCACACACACACACACACACACACACACACTCACACAGACTGAAGTTCTACTCCATATTATAATTGTTTTAGAACTTCCTGTAGTACATTACCCTGTGTGTGTGTGTGTGTGTGTGTGTGTGTGTGTGTGTGTGTGTGTGTGTGTGTATGTGTGTGTTTTGACCCAGTTTTGCCCTCACTACTACAGAATTAGTGTCTAAACTGATGCATGAACATGGGCAGAAAACGGTTTACCGCATGATGGAGAATGAGTTAAAGCAGATCTGAACTGTCTGTTTATCCGTCGTCTGTACTTTAGATGTGTGTGTGTGCGTGTGTGTGCGTGTGTGTGTGTGGTTTTAAAGGAAGATCATAAAGTTTATTGGACAAATTAATTAATGTATGTAAAGCTGTGCCGTGTCCATCTTCTATTTATTTATCAGTCTGTCTGTTTCTCCATAATAAATATGTTTGTGTTGTTACTGATTGAGTGTCAGTGCTGTGTGTGTTTAGCTCTCCTGCATCTGTGTGTGTGTGTGTGTGTGTGTGTGTTCTCATTAATCCTACTCCTATGGGGCAGTCTGCACAGTGAATTAGCAGGAGCTCATGTTCTGACGCCTACGCTAACGAGCAGGAGATCAGATCCTCGAGGTCTAACCTACGGCGTGAGATCTCAGGGGGCGTGGCCTAGTTATAATATAAACACAAACGTAAGGAAACAAACGTCCAAGGGTCAACTTGGGCGGAGCTTACACTTGACCAATGTTTAGACATTGCCCCGCCCCCAAAAAACACTCATATAGTCTTAATATATCATCAGACTGCCTTTTGCTTTGTTCCCATTGTGGCACGGTTCCGATAATCTTATGCAACGTCACGACTTTTTAGTTCCGAGTCACATTAATTCTTGTGAGAGTCAGACCGCTGTGTAAAGTCTTCTCCTGAACGGAGGAAGGCGGAAAAAGGCTAACTTTAATCTAACATTTCTACATGTAATTTGAGACTAACATTACTAAACTAGCATGGCTAATCTAAAACACACCCAAAGAGAACGAACATAAACAAGCATTACGCAAGCATCACTACATCACTCACGCTGAGGAGAACTTGCACCACCAATCTGAACTTAAAGCCCCTTTTAGACCGGCGTTACTTCCCACAAATCTAATGGCATTTAATCGCCTTGGTTTCACGTCTCTATCAACACCAGGTCACATTTACGTAAAAAAACAATTTGTGATGTAATTGAACAAACTGAACTCCATATGCAGCCACGTTAACAGATCTTCATGCACAAGCATACAACCCACGTATGTAGGATGTAGTCACGTATCTCGGGCGTGGCCATCATAGCCATCTGGGGAGTGATGCTTTGCCAGATTGTTCCAACCAAATTTTTTATGGTGTGTTTCCATTTGGGCTGGTTTGCTTTGACCAGAAACTCACATTGCGGCTGTTTGGAAACGTATTGCAATCGTGATTTAAACTGCGATATGTAACTATTAAACGTTCCAGTTTGTATTTAATGGTATTTATGTGGCTCAGCCAATGTGGCTCCAGGTACTGTAGCTTAGTTAACAAAAACAATAACAAAAACTTGGCTAACAAAACAACTCACAAACACAACAAACTTTTATTAGCATGTTTCCATCACTGCCTATGCGGGATTTTGTCAGTGGGATCTGGCAACCCTGATTAGGACACAATCCCAGAACTGAGTGAAAAAAGGTGACTGTAACAAGAAATCATTTTGTTAAACACATAAGCAAAGATAAAAATGTCTAGGCCTGACCTTCCTTGTCCACCTTGTCACCTGATGTCCTGTAGAATATCGCGAGGATAGAAATTATCACGAGCAAGTCCCGCGGCTCTCTCTCCGTCACTCTCACAAGTACTTCTGACTGAAACCATGATGGACATCTAACATAGATGTGAGTTATTTCTGACAGAAAGCCGTCACTTTAACTCCGATGAAGCCAGCGTTGTTACGATTCTGTTATCAGAGTCGCCCCCTAGAGGCAGACGACGGCAGCTGCAGTTGTTTTGACCCTGCATGCTTTACGCTCACAGGTGTTTAAGTTTGGATTGTAATATTCATGTTATTTAAGTTCCTAGTTTAGTTTAGAAATATTTGTTGTGTCCTTTTGGTTTTATTTTAGGTTCAGGAAATGCTTAAGGTCTTTAGTTCAAGCTAAACAAAGTAGAACTAACTTTAACCTAACAATACTAACTACACTAACATCAAAGAGAACTAAACACCAAAACTAAAACATTTATAAGAATAAATACTCATAGTAACGTATAAATCTACAGTAGATCCTAAACATGATTCTAAATATGAACTTGTTTTAAATGTGAAAATGTTTTATTGAAATAAAAAGTAAAAGCTAATAAAAAACAAAAAAAAAACATAAAAAAGCAATAATCAATACTAACACTATCGTAGCGACTAAGTGCTAGTCTGGCGCTGTGTACTCGTCTCGTATCGACACTCAGCACCCAACCCTAAGCCCCACCCCTAAACCCCGCCCACACACCCTGCTGCGTCAGTAAAATCAGATGTTAGCTGTGTGAGTTTATGTTGTTCACGTTCGGCTTTAAAGGGGTAAATTATATAAATGTCACTTTGTGTGTGTGTGTGTGTGTGTGTGTGTGTGTGTGTGTAAGCAGGGAGATTGATGTTGCGGATATTGAGCTGTGTTGCCAAGTCGGCGTTAGCAACCAGTGCTGAGGCGACAGCCTCCACACACACACACACACACACACACACACACACACACACACACACACACACCCTGCCAATAGCTCTTTAAACAGAAGCGTGTGCATGCATGCGAATGAACAGGTGTCTACCGTGTGTGTGTGTGTTTGTGTGTGTGTGTGTGTATCCTGCATGTTCTCTAAACACCGTTTTGTTCTTCTTTTCATCACCGTTATGCGCAATCGTTTAACAGAACAAAAAAAAGCAACAGAGGTGATGCTGATCTCCCAGCATGCACTGCGATAAGGGTGGGGGGAGGGGTAAGAGAGGAAGGTGGGGGCGGAGCTACAGAAAAGGCGACAGGAAGTGCTAATCAATGCGGCACTGTTTAGAGCAGCCTGGGAAACAAAACTAGACGGCTGTATAACTTTACAATCAATACGGTCTAATCAATCTTTCTCTCTCACACACACACACACACACACACACACGCTGAATCAGCATTAACGAGGCAGTAAAGCGCGGATCGATGAGCGTCTCAGAGCTGTAAGGTGGTTCAGGGACTCAGGAGTTTTAATTACTGTTGTTTAGGAAAATGGGTGTGGCCATGGGGTGTGTAAACTTTTGATCTGCTGTATCTGTTGCTTCTGAACTTAAAACACAAATGAAGTAACATGCTAGCAGCTCTGGGAGCTGCGGATGTCTGTCAGCTCGTGTGTGTGTGTGTGTGTGTGTGTGTGTGTGAGAGTGTGTGTGTGTGTGTGTGTGTGCGTGTGTGTGTGTGTGTGTGTGATGTCAGAGGGGTCAGTGAACGCATGGTGATGAAATCGCTCAGTGTGTTCGTATCTGCCGGGTTAATGAAGTCCCCCGTTACCATGGAGCCCGGAGTCATGTGACACGCTGAGAGAGTGTGAGCTGCTCATATGGGACACTGTGAGGTGTGTGTGTGTGTGTGTGTGTGTGTGTGAGGGGGAATACATTAGCACTGCCCCCCATAAGAGGGAGCAGAGTGATGATGAGAGGAAACCTCCAGAGAGAGAGAGAGAGAGAGGTAAAGAAAGAGAAACAGAGAGACAGAAGGAGAGACGGAGAGATAAAGTGAGAGACAGATGGACAGAGAGGGACGTTATTCTGTCCTCAGTTTTTTTTATTGTTAAACTTCTTCCTTCTTTTCGTTGTCTTTTACCGTTTCTATCTTCTTTAATTGTTCTGCTTTCTTTTTCTTCTCATCCTTCCTTCCCCCCTCTGTGTGTGTATACAGTATCTGTGTGTGTGTGTGTGTGTGTGTGTGTGTGTGTTTGATGATTATTGTGCTTCCTCTCCTGTAACCTCGTTAAACATGTTTATTCATTTTAATCTTTATTTCAGTCTCATAAAGCTCATTTAACCTGTGTGTGTGTGTGTGTGTGTGTGTGTGTGTGTGTGTGTGTGTGTGTGTGGGTGTGTGTGTGTGTGTGTGTGCAGGTGTATGCTGCTGACTTCTGTGCTTTTACCTCTCTATGATGTTCTAGCCTTGAGCATTACACACACACACACACACACACACACACACACTCACACTCACACACACACACACACACACTCACAGCAGGTGTAGTGAATGCAGCCGGGAAAATAAGTGACATTTCTGAAAAAAAGAAACGGACAATGAGAGAGAGAGAGGAAGGAAAGAACAGACATATATACATATATAAAAGTAGCCACCTCTCCTTCTGTCTCCCTCTCTCTCTGTCTGTCTCTCTCTCTCTCCCTCTCTCTGTCTCTCTCCCTCTCTCTGTCTCTCTCTCTCTCTGTCTGTCTCCCTCTCTCTCTGTCTCTCTCTCTCTCTCTCTGTCTCTCTCTCTCTCTGTCTCTTTATTGATCAGATCTGAGTGTCTTGGGGTTTTTCTGATTGGACTCAGTTCAGGAGTGACTGACAGCCCTCTCTTTCTCTTACACACACACACACACACACACACACAGAGTAAAATTTATGCGAGTTCAGAAAGAAGATTCCAATTGACCAGTGAGCCGAGGGGGAGGACTGGCCTTTTAACAAGTGTGTGTGTGTGTGTGTGTGTGGAAGGCAGACATTAAAGATCAAGACGAATCAATAGCTAACGACATGATATTAGCATTAAAGTGTAACCATGGTGAAGTGTGTGTGTGTGTGTGTGTGTGTGTCTGCAAGGCGGAAGCATAACAGTCCAGCATATACCTGCATCTATAGACACCCCCCCACACATACACACACACACACACACACACACACACACACTCACACACACACACACACACACACACACACACACAGAGACTGCTCTTCAAACAGGGCGATGAGAAATTTAACCTCCCTTACAGCTCTGTTCTGACTGCAGCCCACGTGTGTGTGTGTGTGTGTGTGTGTGTGTGTGTGTGTGTGTGACTGCTGCGTGGGAGGTGGGGGTCGGAGTATTCTTTATAAACGCTGGATAAAGTTAGCACAGAGCTAATGTGTGTGAAAACCCTTGACCATGCGAGACTGTGTGTGTGTGTGTGTGTGTGTGTGTGTTTCAAATAAAATGTCTATGAACGCCTTCATTTGTCAGTTTCTATCTCTCTTATTCTCTGTCTGTCTCATTCACTCTCTTAAACTCTTTCTGTTTCTATCCGTCTGTCCATCTTTTTCTGTCTGTCTGCCTGTCTGTCTCCCTCATCTCCTGTCTGTCTCCCTCATCTCCTGTCTGCCTGTCTGTCTCCCTCATCTCCTGTCTGTCTCCCTCATCTCCTGTCTGCCTGTCTGTCTCCCTCATCTCCTGTCTGTCTCCCTCATCTCCTGTCTGTCTCCCTCATCTCCTGTCTGCCTGTCTGTCTCTCCATCACATCATCTCTCTCTGTCTGTCTCTAGGGACTTAAGTAAATGTATTTTGAAACTCCTCCCATCTCTCCAGGATTCCCTTTAAGCCACACCTACAAACACACCTAAAGACTGGGCGGGGCTTTCTGTATGGACAGGTCACATGACTGACAGGAGAGCTCACAGTGCCTGTTTCACTTTCTTTAATTCCGCATGCCTTTACTGCACACCTCACGCCCCTCCCATGCCCCGCCCATCTTTACTTACACTCTCTCTCTCTCTCTCTCTCTCACACACACACACACACACACACACACAGAGTGAAGCAGTGTGGTTTGGCTGATGAAGTGATGTCCATATCTACATAATTATAGCTTTTATGGAACATAAATTACCGTCGTCACGGCAACAGAGGTAAAGGGTCGATCACTGTCGGCATGGCAACGCAAAGTGGGTGGGTCACTGCGGATGTCTTTATAAGAATGACAAGCAAGGAAGAGGGACCTTGTGTGTGTGTGTGTGTGTGTGTGTGTGTGTGTGTGTGTGTGTGTGATGCAGTCTTTGTTCTACAGACTTGTTGGACGCCGTAAGTGAAACGCGTGAAGCTGCTAAGCAACGACCTGCACCTCAACACTCACTTCCTGAAAACAAACTGGTGCTCTACTCACAAATAAAATGTTTTTTTTCCTTTAAAATAAAAGAAAAAAAATCAAACCCCAATAAATGGAAATAAACGTATTATTTATTCTTATTTAATAAAAGAGAGCGTCTGAGTGTTTTTTGGGCGTGCCCTTCACCAGCGTGTGTGTTCGATAAAGATAAAATGAGGATAGATTATTTAGAATGATAAAATAATTTAAGCTAGATATAATTATTTTTAAATATTCACAAAACTTTATGCTATTATTCAAATTGGAATTTATAATACGTCTATTACTAAATTTCTAATAAATAATAATAAACAGGTGGCACGGTGGTGTAGTGGTTAGCACTGTCGCCTTGCACCTCCAGGGTTCGATTCCCGTCTCTGTGTATATGGAGTTTGCTTGTCCTCCCCCGTGCTTGGTGGGTTTCCTCCAGGTACTCCAGTTTCCTCCCACAGTCCAAAAACATGTAGGTTAGGTTGATTGGCGTTCCCAAATTGCCCGTAGTGTGCAAATGTGTGTGTGCGTGTGTGTGTGTGTGTGTGTGTCCTGCGATGGATTGGCACCCTGTCCAGGGTGTACCCTGCCTCATGCCCTAAGTCTCCTGGGATAGGCTCCGCCCCCGCGACCCTGAATACAGGATAAAGCGATATAGGTGATGAGTGAGTGAGTAATAACAAACAAGGTCAATATAAAATTTGTAATTAATAAATTGAACATTTATAATTATAGCATAGATTTTTTGTATATTATAACATTAAAAAAATTTTTTGTGTAGTATTAAATTAATGTATATTATCACTAGTAATTATTTATAATTGACTGTTTTTTAATATATTTATGTATAATAATTTATTTATAATTCATATTTAGCAATTTAATTTTTTTTAATGAAATTTAAATGGCGATTTATTGCACTACAAAATGACTAAATATAATTAGATACTAATTGCTATAAATTCTGATAATAATCGTAAGTTTTGCATTAGTACAGAGCGCCTGAGAATTTATTAATTTTGATCTATTTTCTGCACAAAGAGCTTCTCAGGGAGCGGCGTCTTTCCCGCGGACGCCTCCTCGGCAATGTTTCTGAAAGGTGGACTTAGTTACATGACTTGGGCTTATGATAATATTTTAATAATTAGTATTTAAATAAGTAGTCACATGACTCTAGTTTTAATGTAATAGTTTAGTATTTGATTGAATGACTAGAGCTCATTATAATATTTAAATACTAAGTCACATGACTCTGGTTCATTATAATATCTGAGTCAGGAACACGTCTGACTCAGAGAAAAGAAAGAAACGCAAACAAACAGAGATTTTGTGATAAAAGACGAGCCGTAACGTGTGAGAGTCGAGTTCGCGCAGAACAGCAGCTTGGAGGGCTGAGAGAAATCATGTGGTTTGTATTCACTTTGCATAAATTTGCATGAATTAATCTTACAGTTTCGTGTTGCTGGTCATTCCCATGCTGAAACAGAAATGTCACGTTTATACTACTTTTATACTACAGTCATAAAAAGCATTTTATGTCTTAAATTTCACATAAACACCAAAATTCTGAACACAGTTTAACTCTCTGTCACAGAAAATAATAACAGTAATAATAATAAAAATAATAGTAAAAAAATAATCTAAACAATGTTATGATCAGTTACGAGGGTAAGTTATTAAAAAACCTGGATTTTTTTATTTTAGGTTTATTTATTGTGAATAAGTTTCACAAACGTGTAAAATATTTCCGCAGAACTTTAATCATGTTTAACGTTAATGTTTTGGAAAATCGGTTCACAGAAAAAGTGCTTTGACTCTAATCCTCGTCAAGGTTTCATTCGACTCGCCGCGGGTGATTCACTGCAGACGCTTCGCTCATTCGAGGCAGATTTCCAAATCAGGATCAGAATCATAAACACTGTGATGGTAAAAAAATATTTACAGATGTTAGACGTTTGTTAGATTAGATAACAGACAGCTGTTAGATTTAATTGTTAGATGAAAAATCAACTGATGTGAATTACATTACTGTAACAGTCAGAGTGTGTGAAGGTTTGTGGTGACGTTTTAAAGCCGTCCAGACGTCTACATGACAGTATAATAAATATATAATAAATATATAAAAAAATATATTATTTAAATAAAATAAATAAATAAAACATTTAAAATGAAAATGAAACAAAAAAAAAGTAATTCACACACACTGGGGATTAAGATAAAATATACCTACATTCTCTCTCGCACGCACACACACATACACACACACTTATACCTAAACTATGGTTAAATAAAGCCAAAAAATAATAATAAAAAAAAAGAAGGATGAAGAAAATTAAAAAAGGAAAAGAAATAATGAAAATAATGTTAATCAACAAAAGTAAATTTAAGAGAAACAAATAAAAAACACTACATGCGACATATAATAGAAATAAAAAATCTATCGTTTTTATTTTATTTTAATTGAAGTATTATCACATTATTTATTCCTAAATTTCATTTGCATTTGAGTTTTGCAGTCTGAGTTTTTTCTGCTCTAAACACTTAACAATATATTAAAGAATTATTTTATTTAAATTATATTTATTGATAAAATGATGTTGATTAAATAATAATTATTTGTTTATTTATTTATTTATTTATTAATGGTTTAAGTATTTTAAATATTTTGCATTAAAAACATATTTACTGTTACTGCTGCATGTGTGAAAAAGACTCACACAATGTGCAACAATCTCTATTTATTTGTTCATTTGTTATTGCTGTAACACTACACGATGATTTGTAATAACCGACAGTGATAATGAATTTCTATCTAAATTGCTCCAGTAATAATTGAGATTCGGATCAGTGTAACAGGCTGCTGAGCGATGAGGACCGCCTCTGAGGAGTGTGTGAATGAGGAGTGTGTGATTAGCGTGGGCTCGTTCTGTCTGATTGATAATATAAATGTTGTACGACGCGCGACGTGCCTGCTAACGACGCCGTTAATCCTGACTGCTGTCATTACTGCTGTCCGCGCAGATAAACCCCGAATTAGCATTCAGAGTCGCGCTTGAGACGAGCCATTTCATTCCGCTGTGGGAGAAACGCAAATTATCCATGAACGACTAGCACATGTTAATAACGAGAACAAGATACACTGACAGAGAGAGAGAGACAGAGACAGACAAAGAGAAAGAGAGAGACAGAGAGAGAGAGAGAGAGAGACTTCTGAGTGGTTCTCAGGTATAATGGAGCTTTTAGCATGTCACTCATTCCCAAGGCCACTCACATAACATGGCTGTTCTGTTACCAGGCAACACGACTGATCGCCTGGATACCAACCGCATCCCTCCATCCATCAACCAATCAGAGATCGGCACAGTCACACTGGACCCAGTAACCTTTAGAACCACCAACCCCCAGTGCGCAGGTCTGCTCCGTGTAGTTTCATAAAAAAGATTTGCAGCTCGCAAACACACGACTCTAAACCCCAAACGCACGACTTTAAACCCCAAACACATGACTCTAAACCCCAAACACATGACTCTAAACCAACACACAACTTTAAACCTCAAACACATGACTCTAAACCCCAAACACACGACTCTAAACCCCAAACACACGACTCTAAACCCCAAACACACAACTCTAAACCCCAAACGCACGACTCTAAACCCCAAACGCACGACTTTAAACCAACACACAACTCTAAACCCCAAACGCACGACTCTAAACCCCAAACACATGACTCTAAACCCCAAACACACAACTCTAAACCCCAAACGCACGACTCTAAACCCAAACACACAACTCTAAACCTCAAACACATGACTCTAAACCCAAACACACAACTCTAAACCCAAACACACAACTCTAAACCCCAAACACACAACTCTAAACCCCAAACACATGACTCTAAACCAACACACACCTTTAAACCCCAAACACATAACTCTAAACCCCAAACGCACGACTCTAAACTAACACACAACTCTAAACCCCAAACGCACGACTCCAAACCCAAAACACATGACTCTAAACCCAAACCCACAACTCTAAACCTCAAACACATCACTCTAATCCCAAACACACAACTCTAAACCCCAAACTCACAACTCTAAACCTCAAACGCACGACTCTAAAGCGCATAACTCCAAACACACGACTCTAAACCCCAAACCCACGACTCAAAACCTCAAACACACGACTCTAAACCCCAAACCTACGACTCAAAACCTCAAACCTACGACTCTAAACCCCAAACATTTTTTTTTTTAATTTTAAGCATTTGGCAGACTCTCTTATCTAGAGCAACTTACAATTTTATCTTATTATACATCTGAGCAGTTGAGAGTTAAGGGCTGCACTCAAGGGCCCAACAGTGGCAACTTGGTGGTTGTGGGGTTTGAACCTGGGATCCTTTGAACTGTAGTCTAATGCCTTAACCACTGAGCTAAACCTCAAACACACAACTCTATACCCTAAACGCACAACTCTAAACCTCAAACACACAACTCTAAACCCTAAACGCACAACTTTAAACCCTAACATACAACTCTAAACCAACTCCACTCTGTCTAAACCTCAGGTTAAAGTTAAATTAATGAGGGAAGATAAACTGATTTGTTCCTCTAGATTTAGAGATGAAGCTCACAGTTATCTGTACAGTCACAGTTTGAAAATCAGTGCTGCTCGACACACTCCAGCTATCACATTTCATCAAACCATTACACACACACACACAAAAACACACACACAGAGCTCTTTCAGGCATAAACGCAGCTCTAACAGCTATGCTAATGTTGGCTGACAGCCCGAGTGATGCTAACTGCAGTGCTGTTTGATCGTGCAGGTAAAACGTATCGCAGCCCTGAGGGGGAAACGTCGCTCCCTTCAGTCGTGTCACAGAGAAAACCTGCAGCGAGACAGGTGCAGCGTTCAGTGTGTCGTTAGCGCTTAGCGAGTATCAGTGAGGACATATGAACCTGCCGTCTCATAAACAGTAAAGCTAAGTGCTGTGTCAATAACGCTAGCGCGGACCATTAATCTGGATCTGTGCACTGGACGTAGAGAAGCAGGGAAGGCTAATGTTATAGCACCCCGTCCACAAAAAAACACATCAGACCAAAGTTAAGCTGGGAAACGATGAATGAATGAAAAGTGCAACATAAACATTTATTAATACTAATACGGCGCCTACATGCCGTTTCACAGAACTCATTTCTTCATTGCTGCTTCCTGATTTAATGCTCTGGTCAATTACAACCGTTCATTACTTTCTGACTTGGAGGCCTTATGTCACGAGGCTTATTGATTGACGAAGCAGTTTATGTGTATTTATGCTCCTCAGCAGCAGGTTTTCTGTGGCTATGTGGCTAGCGCTAAGCACTCTGACCACCATGACACAGGTTTGATCGTCCGTCAAGGAATCGGCTTAACTGAAAACTAAACTAAACAAAAAAAAAAAGCTAGTACTGAAGATTCAACAACTTTCTCATGACGCAAGCACCACGTGATTGCCATTTGTGTCGACCACACAACGCTGGAACAACCAATAACTTCTTGCTGGGATCATGACTGTTGTACTCGCTTCATGGGCTGCGTTCCAGTCGGATCAGTCTGAGCTCGAGGTCCTGTTTAACACTAAACACTGATTAGAATTACGCAACATGATCACGTTTAACAACATACACTAACGTAGCCGGCTCTAAAAACCAAACAAAACTAAAATTTTTGCTAGTTAGCCTCCTAGATCTACCTTGCAAATTTTTACAAGCTGGTTACTGTAGTTAAAACTATTTTGTAGTAAAGATGATGCAGTTTAACAGAACTAACAAACTACCAGTGAAATAGTGATGTGGTTAAAAAATATATATATTATCTTCAAAGATTATCATTTTTTTATGTATATAAAAAACTTATAATATAATATTGCATAATATTATATTATTTATAATAGAATTTCTCAATTACGATTTAAGTCAATTTTTGTATAGCGCCTTTAACAATTTGTCAGAAAGCAGCTCTACAGAAACTATACTGAAGTAATAAAGATAATAAGAAATTCTAAATTTCAATTTCAATAGAATTTTACAGTAGATATACACACTATAACATATATATATATATTAATATGTTACATTATTGCAAATAATAGACACTATGATGAAAAAATCTGTAACAAATGTTACAATTTTAAAAAAGTGATCACAAATTTTGGAATATTCCAGAAAAACATAAGATGCCATACTTTATAGTGTTATTACGATTATCTCACATTTCACCCCGCTTCATTTTGTACTATAATGCTACAAATACTAAAACAATTAAACCCTGCGGTTAGTTTTAACAACCAGCCAAAAATTATCCAGCGACTGTGTAAACTGTGATTATTTACACACGACACTTGGTTAGCTTGCATTAGCTGTGACATACGAGCCTCCTGCTTCATGAACGCTAAGTGCTACGTCAGTAACGCTAACACGGGCCATTAATCTAAATCCGAGTGCTGAGCGTGGGAGGGCTGGATGAGATACGAACAAGATTAAATAAATAAATGAAGATGACACAGCATGCTAAATGAAATGTAGCATGGGAGCTAAAAGGATTGTTTATTATTCTTCACTCTTTTGTCCTATTCACTTTAATAATCAGCTTAAAAAAAACTGCTAACTGACGAGTAAATCATGAGCGTGATCTCGTGATATCAGCACTTCGCTTTAGTTTCACTTCGACCTAAAGGGCTGCTTAAAGTCGAAGCAGAATGAGACGCTAATGGAAGCAATTTCCCTTCTGCACGAAAGACATAAAGACTCTGACAGTGAACACACTCTGGGTTTGAGAAGGTGAATGAATAAATAAAGCGGTCTGGCTGAAAGAGAGACAGAGAGAGAGAGAGAGAGAGAGAGAGAGAGAGAGAGGAAAGGAAGAGAGAGAGTGAGAGCCATCCCAGAGGAGAGGCTGCCTGGCGTCGATAAGAAGAAGAAGAAGAAGATGGAAGGATGGAAGCTTTCAGAGAAACTCAAGGTCGTTGAAAAAAAGGAAAATAAGGAGGTAAAACACAAACAGGCTGAAGCAAGAAAATCGCCGCACTGTGTGACTCCCGCTGATAAACACTGCAAAGCTGGGTTGGGGATTAAACACTGACACCATCATACACTCTACTTAACTGATATTATGGAACATAAGAACGAATAAACATTTCTAAATGTCGCATAAAAACAAACGAAAAGCTGAAAACCCACAGATCACCTAACAGTACAGTTAAGCCTCTAAAGCCCAGAAGGGACACGAAAGTCACACACAAGAAGGCGGAGTTTCCCTGAATTGGGGCGTGTCTTAATTACACTCCATTCTCACCTCTAATTTATGTTTTGGATGTAACATACACACAAACACACTCATTCTGGAAGGAAATCAAACATCCTTAAAGTTAATTAACTAATGTGTAGTATCGTCACTTTAAAGTGCATGTCTTTACAAAATGAACAAAAAAAAGTCTTTATTTTATTAATCAGAATTTAACATACAGTATGTGAATAGAAAGTGTGATAAAAATCCTAATCCCGTGACCTGATACACACATCAACATTTCATGACTTTGTTGTAAGTTGTATCTTCATTAAGGCTTCGTTAGGTTGTATACAGTACATAACATAGCGTCATAATTAACCGCCACTGCGTTATGTATACAGAAATGAAAAACAATACAGAAAGCTGATATAAAAATAAACTCCAAACAAACAATCGCAAGAAAAACTAAAAAAGGAGAAGACAAAAAGAAAAGAAACTGTAACAGATTCATAAAAAGATTAACAGAACCACAGCTTGTGGAACAGCTTAATTCACACAGTTCATTTAACATTTGTAAAAATTCATGAATGGACACACACACACACACACACACACACACACACACACACACACCCCAGTTCCCTGTAATGCTATCGTCCGACTGTAATGTAAGTCCAGGTGAAGACGAGGCCGGCCGGATGCAGGCTGATTGAATCACACGGGGAAATGGGTTATAATCTGATCAGTGCTGCATTCCCGCACTTAGCTCTGAGCTTTTTAACTGCACATCCCACACACACACACACACACACACACAGCCAAAAACAGGATTTCTGGCTCAACCATCCTTTTACACTAATATACAGTAGGTCTAAAACGGTGCGTTCTTATTGGCTGTGAGTCGACTCTGACTGCGAGATCAGACACTGAACACAGATTAGGGCTGATCATAAACAACCTCCACCAGAGACAACAGCTACTAATCCCACATCACAGGTGGGAATTACACTTCACAGCGTGATAGTGTGTGTATGAATGAGAGAGAGAGAGAGAGAGAGACCCTAAACAAATCCCGAACCACCTTTACACCATGACCTTCACCATTACTTTTCCTATAACTTATTATTATAAACATTTAGAATTTTATCTTAGCTGTACTCTCTAAGGCTTCAATGTTAGCTATAACTTTAGTAGTGTAGCTACAGTATAACGCTATAATACTACACTACTACACTACATTTTTATTATAAAACTTTATAGCTAGAACCTAATCTGTTGCTTAAACTCTACAGATTAAATTCTAGCTATAAATGAAACAATTTTACATTATAAATCTATATATTTAACATATTTTAATCTTTCAACAATAAATTTTAATTTACTTAACAAAAGAACGCTATAACTTTACTTTATTAAACCCTAACATTTTACTATAGCTTTAGGTATAACATTTTTATTTACTTTAATATATAACTTTAAGTCCATAAATATTCTTAGCTCTGTAATTTTTCTACCTTCATACTATATTATATACATTATATACAATATCATAACTTTAACAATCACTATAGAAACAGCTAGGTTATAAAATCTGCGACAAAATATCACACTGCAACTTTACACTTTATAGATATATAAAAAATAATCTTGCAAGCAACATAAAATTAATGATATTAGTCATATCTTTAGTAGCTTACCTAAGTTTCCTACAACTGTAACATTTTAAAGCACTATGGCGTAAGTTACAGTTATAAAATTTACAGTATGTGTAAAGTTAAATTTTCAATGGAACCCTATAAATGTACTAACTAACGGAGTCACTGCTGTAAAGTAAAAAAAAAAAACAAATTAACCTGTACTTTACCTTTAAAAAGAGTCGCGACAGAGCAGTGTTTCTGTGTAGAGCAGAGAGAAAGCGTGTGTGTGTGTGTCTGTTTGTCTGTGAATGGCGAAAGTAGGACGGGTCTGTGTGTGTGTGTGTGTGTGTGTGTGTGTGTGTGGCATGGTGTCCAATGATACCGATGCCACAGAGAGAGAGAAAATGGATCTTTAACCTCTCTAATGAGACTTGCTTTAGCTTTACACGCGCGCTGTACACACACGCATACAGAAACAAACTAAAATATGTTTTACACACACATGTGGTCACAGTGTTATAGTAAACAGTACACACGTGCACGGATGTTGATGATACCAGTAAGAGACGCGCACTAAGACCAAGCAGAGGAGACGATTACCCACAATTCCGCAGCGCAAAAGAAAGAAAAACCGTTGGCTCAGTTGTGATCAAGTGATGCTTGGCGTCATGCATGATTCTTCGGTACTCGTAAACCAAGACTTGCTCGTCTTCCAAGTCAAAATTTATTAAAACTTGCAAACCGCGTTACTCGCAATCCGAGGTTTCATTGTACCAATTAAATGCTGTCCTAAATATATGATTATATGCATTAGTAGATACAAATTACTCTGAATTAAATTAAGATAATAAAATCGCAACTATTTTTAGTACTGCTGAAAAACAAGGAAAGCTATTGAATGTTTTTAGTACACACACTACACAGACAAACCTTTATGATAAAGTCGTCATGGTTCTGTGGAAGATCATAGCTTTAAAAGCAGCAGCAGAGGCATAAACACACCGGCCAATTAGAGAGCAGCACCACACTATTCCCCAGTCCCTTTTTCCTGTTCAGTGGCACTGAGGGAATCATTATACCTCTATACACTGCTAAATATAGAGAACACACTGCTGAGGATTTTCTGTAATGGATTTATTGTTATTGTCATTTTATTTTATTGGATTGAGATGAAACTATAAGAGTAACACGAGTATAACCCTAAAAAACGACAGGAAACTGTTGAATCTGGCAGTTTTACTGCAGCACCAGCAGCAGCAGCAGCTTTTAATGATTTGATTGGCACTAATTAATTTGTGCCCTGAGATTCGGGCGTGCTGGGAAGATAACGAGCTCACAGACGAATAGTTTGAACACTGAGATTAATTACAGTGGGCGTTTTTAAAGCTGGATTCAAATGAGGAACACGTGACAAACAAGACAACAAGAAGCAAAACGTGAACGGTAAGATAGAGACAGAAAGATAAATAGTTCATTATAACCTCCAACTGTATTACAGTAAATAGAAACCTAATATTTTTGAAGGACGATTAAAACCACAAAATCCCAATACTGTTTCCACATCTCTCCATCTCTCCATCTCTCCTTTCTGCCTTTGCATCCTTTACATCACCACCCCCACCTCTCACCCTCTCCGGGGTGTATTTTGTACCATCTGTGTGTGTGTGTGTGCACGTGTGTGTGTGTATGTGTGTGTGTGTGTGTGTGTATGTGTGTGTGTGTGTGTGTATGTGTGTGTGTGTGTGTTATTCTAACTCTCTCACATTTAGAATAATGTTACTGTGCTAATTAGCTCTGAGTAACACTGAATGAGAAAAATTATTATTATTATTATTATTATTATTGATGACATGAGAATATTGTCACCAGCCAAAAGTAACGTACAGTATTTCAGACATTAAAGGGATGTAAACACTGCACCGATAGCACAATCTGATTCCAGGTGTTGGTGTGTGAGGTGAACGTTCTCACTCTAACGAGCGCTCTGGATGTACTTCACCTGAATTAATGATCAAAGCCAAGCAGACTGCAAGCTGTGGCCTGGAAATAACCAACAGAGGAACTACAGCGTCTTCATACGAAACAAGTGACAAAATAAACTTAAACCTTGTGAGGAGTTCAGCGCCGGCACAAGACACTAAGCCATAGAGATGGGACGATATGTTTATTCTCACTATGATATGATTGTGTTTCGGACCTTATTTCCCAGAGTGCACCTCTGTCTTGTGTCGTGACGGTCGCCACCTGTGGCTCGTTAAATCATATGTGCAGACAGTCCTCGGGTTAGACGAGTTGTCTCGAATCTGGTTCGTTCTCTTTGTTTTTGTTATCACGGTTTCAGAGTAAAGTTGTTATGGGCCTCGCTTGTGCATGTATTATTAGTTATTATTAAGTATTATTATTAGGTATAAGTGGTTTTGTTTATGCTACAAGTCCTTGACTTTAAGTCTTTACATTTGTGATCAAAACCTGACAGAATTAATACAATCACGATACATTTAAAAGTTTATTGATAAAAATGTTCGAATGCAGAAGAGCTGCTCTAATTGAATATTTAAAGAACAGCTACATACAATACGCAGAAAAGTGGATTTTTTTTCTAAATTAAAGGAAATAAATCTAAATTTAATTAATTTAACACGTTTTAATGAGAAAAAAGGTCTATTTTAATTATTTAAAAAGTCTGTTTTAATTATGGACAGAAAAAATATATATATATTGTATGAGAGATACAAAAATGTCACAATATCATGGCTATGAGTGCTTTACCGCAGCACAATTTTATTTTTTTGCAGTAAAAATACCTATTACATGTAATAAAACTGTAAAGTGGGCGTGTGTCTGTGACGTAGGATGAGTAATAGAACAAATCAAGATGGTTTTTGGAGTTTTTGTCTGTCTGTTTGTCTGTCTGTTTGTGCACGCATCACATAAAAACTACTGAAAGAATTTTAATTGGGTTTTCACAGGTGTATTTGGCCGAGTCTGAGGTAACATACAGGCTTTGTATTATCGCAGTCGGCCTACAGGAAGAGAAGATATGCCACTGAAATTGAAATGGAAAACTAATATTATAAAAAATCAACCTTAATTTAACAGATGGCGCTGTATTATTATTTTTTTTAATATGCTCATGAGTGCATTGCAATTGCAATCTACTTATTAAACGTGATCTTACACCTTCATTACACTTCGTGTTCGCATGTAAAAAATGTAATTCATTCCAAAATTCAACAGATGGCGCTGTACATTTTTTAAAACGATCTCATGAGTGTCACGGGCACAGCTGGTCTGGACAATAATCTCTTGAATAATAAACGTTACATTTTGCAGAAAAATTGCCAATCATGTCTTGGGAAGTTCATCTATGGAGGGAGGAGAATGCAGGGTTCAAAAACACATCTAAACCTACAGAGAGATCCAGCAGACATTAATAGCAAATACAAAATAAAACAGTTTTTAATATCATCAGGAGAAAATAGAAATCAGGTTTTTGAGAAATGTTTGTTCTTTACATATTTAAATCAAACCCATGCCAGAAAGGAAAAAACAACAACAAAGAGCAAGCACTCTGCAGTCATACACTGCTGTCACTGAACTTTTAATTCTATTAGCAAATTGTACCGTATCATAAACCACATGCTATGTCTGCTCGGCGGATCTCTCTCTGTAGCTTTAGACATGTTTTTAAAATCCTGGATTCTGCACTAACGTCCCAATTCCCAATTCAGATTTAACCTCCTACAGCCTTCTTTAACCTCCTGCACCAATCAGAGCGAGGACGTGGCAGAGACTGTACGAAGGCGAGCTTGAGAAACTGAGCGAAAGAAGTCCTGTTAACCTAATAGTGATTATACGATACATAGCGTGAAACCAAGCGAGAAATATCATCAGGGTTTGTATCTCGATATTTAGGATTTTTATACTTTTTTCCCATTTTTACCAGGAGAGTGAGATTAAATAGCTCTAGTGATAAAATCGCGCGCACTATTGAACAACAAGGAATTCAGATGCAATAAAATTACAGAATTACACTGTATAGAAATTAATAAATAAATAATATGTAGGGCAAGGACTATCTTATATTACACAAAACATGATACACGGTAACACACAGTAACTGGCAGCACTGGCAGTGTGTGTGTGTGTGTGTGTATGTGTGTGTGAAAAAGAGAGGGATAGAGAGAGAAGGAGAGAACACTGTCCGTGCTGGTCTATAGGAGGTGGCAGCGCTAACATATGCTCAGTTATTTCATGTGCTGCTTGTTACAAACACACACACACACACACATATATGTGCTGCCAGTTCTGCTGTGTGTTACTGTGTACCATGTTTTGTGTAATATAAAAAATAAATTAAAAACTGCAGTAGATTTCTCAGTGACAGTTAAAATCTTGGACTTAAGAAGTGAGGATCTGGCAACCCTGCAGAAAATCTGTTTCATCCTGTAACATCAAACGAAACGAGATAGAGACAAAAGTAGAACTGATTTTTTTTTTTTTGCTCATCCTTTTTTTTTGTCCTAAATATTCACAGGATCCTCGTTAAAATCACCTTGACCCGCTTCCTTTACCCTAACGACGCGTCCTCGATTAGACCCGTACAATAATAATCATCAGACTTATTAATATATTTCTTTTTTTTTATTTGTAGGGGGTTAAAATAATCCTGGGGCCTGTGTGAGCTGTAGCAGGTGGGCATGAAATTGAGTTTAACCTCCTGGGGTGTGTGTGTGAGTGTGTGTTTGTGTGTGTGTGAATGTGTGTGTGTGTGTGTTGGGTCTCAGGAGCTTTAACGTAGCCTCAGGCTATGCTGTAAAAGAACACACCATGCTGACATTGACAGTGATTGGTCAGCGCTACACAAAGAGGGCGGAGTCAAAAGTGGTTAAAAGGAAGCCCAGGAAGTAATGTGAGCGAGTTGAGGAGGGGTACAGAGACATGATATCTTAAAATATTCATCAGGATTTAATAATAACAATAATAACAAAAATAATAATTATAATAGTAATGATAGACTTTATGAACATGTCTGTATGTGTTAGGAAGTATGATGGCACACGATGGTAACGCGTCGACTCTCTATCTGCACATGTGTACATGACCTTTTTATATATATATATTCCAGTATAAAAAGAATTTAGGATTTACTCCGCAAACCAACCCCCCTCACCCTACGCCCCCGCCCCCCCGCCCCCCCAGGAAGGGAAACCAAATTCAGGGATTTGATCTCCAGACCTTCTAATCAATACCTGCAAAGCTCTCACTGCCCTGCAATAATAAACATCTCTACCTCACCAACCCACACACACACACACACACACACACACACAGAAAACAAAAATGAAATAAAACACTAAAATAAAATTAAACAAATCTCATTCCCCGTCCAGACGGCGTGAGGGCAAGAGTCTGTGATTTATTTATGATCTCTCCTCACGGCAGCTTCCGTTTTATTATGTGATGAATTATTAAGGACGAGAGCGGAAGATGACAGGAAAAGGAAACTCGGCCCTCTGTCTTTCATCATCCGAGTTAAAATGAAAATGAACTACAAACCATGGGGAAGAGTAAAAAGGAGGAGTGAAGGGGTCAGGATCGGTTTTAAAATTAATTACATTGAAAGATTTCCACACGATGTGTTACTGCATACGCACCACAACACTGCGTTTATTTTCATACTGTATACCTTCTTCTGGCCCTCCATTCTTACATCCATCCATGGATCCATCCTTCCTTTTAATCATCCATCCACTCACTTTATAAACATCAATCTATCCTTCTTTATGGCCATCCATTCATCCATCCCTTTTTCTCACCATTCATTCTTGCTTTTAACCATCTAACCATACATCCATCACTCCTGACCATCCATCCATCCATTCTTCTGATCGTCTTCTGATTCTTTAAAAATCATATTTCCAATTTTACAAAAACAGCCTTTTTCCATCATAGAAATATCGCCAAACTTATCCGTATCTGATGCAGAAAAGCTAGTTCATGCATTCATGACCTCCAGACTGGACTATTGTAATGCATTACTAGGTG
>NC_071108.1:1687500-1702500 GCF_024256425.1 Clarias gariepinus | reverse complement strand
GATTAATTCTTTGATTTCAAACACAATTACTAGTGACTAGTGTCGCTATGATTTACGTGAGAGTGCACCCCTCCCCCACTAAGAGCTCCTGGGTACGTCATCTCAGGATGATGAAGCAAATACACCTGGTGTGTCTTTATTCACAGTTGATAGTCTAGATGGGTAAAAAATTGTGATTCTTTTACGTGGAGATTGATTTATCACCAAACGACCTTAAAAACTATTTTATTTAACTACAGGTAGTCTCTGACTTACGAACAAGTCCAGTTTTGGGAGCACGTTCACAAGTTGGATTCGTTCGCAAGTCCGACAAAGTGAGTCTCATACACGTTTGACACGAAAATACAATGTAAAGCCTCCGAGTGGCGCAGTGGTAAAGTGCTCGCCCTATCATCCGGGGAGCGCTGGTTCGAACCCCGGGTGATGCTGTTTTCCTCTCACAGACGGAGGCACAGAGAGAGCTGATTGGCTGAGCTCTCTCAGGGGGGAGGGATGAGAGGTACTTGCGCTCCCACATTAATCACGGCTCTACAGCCAATCAGGGGCGTCTGTGAACTCGCGGAAGAAGTGCCCAGCGCTTTCCTCCGAGTGTGTTACTCCGCCTAATGGTGCGTGAGCAAGCAGTTCGAAAAGATGCGGTCAGCTGACGTCACACGGTTCGGAGGAAACACGGGATAGTCTTCGCCCTCCCGACTGAGTGGTAGTTGTAGCCCTAATGTGGGAGCCCCCTAGTGACGGGGAGGAATTGGCTACGACTAATATTGGGGAGAAAATTGGAAAAAAATAAAATAAAATACAATGTAAAGCATAAAAAAACAATTAACAAACACACGTTTAGTATTTTGGAGCCGCTTTACACTCTTGCGAGACTGCGCCCTTCAAATTGCTAGTGGAATCCCAGTGATGCAGCGGGGTCAGCTGACCTCGTTTAAAGGCAGCTGGGGAAGAAGTCGGGGGGAGGGACAACGGTACATGGTGTTTACTGCGTGCCTGAACGGGTGCCATTTTTTCCTAGAACTGTTTTCGGACTGTGAACTCTGTCTCATTGAGGATTTTCCGAATTATTCATGATCAGGAAAGCTTTACGGGACAAACATTTTCCATCATCATGCTCCCGGACTGATTCATTGAAACCGACTTTAGACATTTTATACATTCACTTTCACAATATTGTATATAATTCTAAATATTGGTATCTGGTGCAGTGTATATTTTATGTACAATACGTGAGCTACTTCTGCGATTTGTTTACATGTACGAATCTTCATAGATCCGCGATATGTTCGTAACTGCGGAAATTCATAACTTAAATTTTTGTAAGTAGAGGATTTACTGTATATATTTTATTTCTAGATGTTTGCATTAGAAATGGTAAACTGCTGCAGTTCCTCTATAATCCTACAGGTGGTGTTCCTGCACAGCACCCTGTGTGTTACGAGCAAATTATCTGATAATTATTTTAGAATTGTAACCAAATCTAAAAAAAAAAAAAACACTAAGTTAGGTTATTTATAAAATCACAATATAAGCTGAATCGACACGAGGTATCGTGGTAATATCGTATCGGGTGCTCAGTGGTGATTCCCATCCCTAGCTAATACGTTGTTAAATCTAACATTGTGACATCATTCCTGACATAATCATTGCCAAAATACAGATTAAATGCTAATGCTGGTGACTAGCAGGTACATCCGACTAATGACCCGTTTTTTAATTTTGCTCTGTATACACCTGACATATGTCTGGCCACGCCCCCTGCATTATTTTCAGCCACAGGTGGCACAATTGTCACAATAATCCATATACTACACGCCATCTTACACGATTTTTTCACACACAAACAAAACCTCCACCAACAGATGCTAATGAGCAGCTAGCGGCTAAACCGATATAACTGAGAGTGACAATAAAAGCTTTTCCGTCGCCCATCTCCATCCTTTATTCCAGTTTAGATAGTCAGCTACTTGAGCACTCCCTTAATAGCTGTATTGGGTTTTTCCACATGTGTGGAAATCAGGACATCGCAAATCTCAAACGTGATGTACGTAACTCCGCTACACACGCAGCATGAGCGTTATTCTCAAACACACTCTGATTAGCGCACAGTAAAAACAAACAACAAATAATTCAAGTGAATTCAGCGTTTTAGCTTCGTTTTAGCTAACGAAATAACGGACTACAGCTAGGCAGGACTCTCAGACAAATCTGAAGGGAAGTTTAACAGTGTTTAATCAAAAATGCAGTAATAAAAAAAAAAAAGCGCATACATTTTTATTTCAATCACGTTTCAATACCAACACAGACGTTATATCAGTGTGTGAGAGACACATCAGGACATAATCAGGATATAATCACCCTGAGAGTTAACCAGAGCGACGTCAGAATCTCTTTGAGAAATGTAGACACTTTATATTGTTTTGTGTGTGTGTGTGTGTGTGTGTGTGTGTGTGTTTATCTGTAAGTGCCACTCTGAACAAATTTACAGATCCAGACAAAAGAGGCTCGTCAATACGATCAGATCATCAATAATCAATCGTCTCTCAGCTGCAGCGTGGAATATTTCTTTTTAATACGTCATCTGGAACGTCCTTACGGTTCAATATAGTAACAATCAATCAAATCATCAATATGATTAAAAAAGGGTGACAAACGCCCTAATGACGCACAACACAAATAGTCAACCATTATTTAATTCTTTAAACTAATAATTAAATAATTATTTTTTATATTATTGTTATTATTTTAATTATATCAGTAAATAGTGTTTTTATTGTCACTGAGGAATTGATTTTTTATTAATAATTTATATAATAATAATAATAATAATAATAATGATAAAACTATTTTCCTGAAAAACAATTTTTATTTGTAATTAATTTTTTATTTTGTAAACATCTATGTGTATTACTATATGTAATAATAAAAATTATAATAATAATAATTATTATTATTGTTAGCAGTGAGTTTTTTTGTTTTTGTTTGTGAGACAGAAGCCAGTCGCAAGCTTGGCTCTTTGTTCCACGAAGACGCCCGGAAGCCAAGAGAAACGGAAAAAAACACGGTGAGGTATAAAAAAAGGACAAAAAAAATGAACAATGAGGAAATAAATTCAGAAAAAAAGAGAAGAGCTGAAAATGTGAAAATGTGAAATTAATAATTTCTTTACTGTTTTTTATCCCTTAATTCCACTGAGCGAGAGAGAGAGAGTGAGGGAGAGAGAGAGAGAGAGAGAGAGAGAGAGAACAAGGACATTGTTCTTCAGTATTAAAGCAGTGACAGGTTTTATTGCCTTTAACACACAGCGCCATTAAAACCTTTATCGATTAAATGTAATAAAATGTAATTCATTTTCCAACACATTTTATATATAGATATGTATACAGGTGTGTGCGCGCATGAGTGAGTGAGTGTGTGTGTGTGTTTGCGCACAAGTCTGGGGTTCGGTAAAACCCCTGCAGCAATCGAACATTATGTATGAAATCAAATGGATCACATTTTTAGAATCTTGTTAAAATGTATTTGTGGCAGGAAACAAGTCGTTTGTTTAAAAAAATGCATAAAATAAAACAAAGAACAAAAAAAAGAGAACGGTTCTGTAAATGATTTGCTTAGAAAAGCCAATCCTGATATCTTTATTTATCTGAAAATGCATGTGCTGTATGTAAAATGATCGATTAATAAACAGCATCAAAACAACAACAACAACAACAGTACTAGAAATGTTAAAAGTAACAAAGATAACACATATTTATCTTAAAAGGGTGCCAATAGTTTTACATATTATAGCCACCACAATTTTTCTGTGTTAACAAAAATACATATATATATATTTTTTTCACATTTCATTATTAAAATACAGCATAGAGAACCCAGAGTGGATTCTTGCTTTCGCTGTTTTTTGTTGTTGTTGTTTTAATAAAGCCTTAAAGAAAAGATTTTTAATGTTATTTTAAATGTTTTTTTTTTAAAAGCATTTTTACCAAAAGAAATTATTTCTAACAATAAAAAATTATGTTCAGTATTTATAAAATGTTCCGAGAATCAAGAAAGCACATTTAGCTGATTTGCTCGAACCTTTACTCGAACCTTTACTCGAACCCTGTATTTATTTATTTATTTATTTTTATTTATAGAATATTTTTAGACATGAACACCTGCATGATGTTTTTCATCTCACCCAGAAACACACACCTACATAAACCATAATGTTTATATTGACAACACCACACATACACACACGCGCTCACACACACACACATCTTAACACATATCTTAAAAAAGAAAGTATAAAAAGCCCAATATATATTTATTCTTTTTTTTTATTAATTATTATGATTCAATTTTAATAGATCTTAAAGGTAAAAAAATGTATATATATTTTTAATCATTTTATTTTTAAGTTAGCACAATAAAATATGAGTTGTTTTCTATTTATCTTCATATTTTATTAAATATGTTTTTGGCTTATTTTAATAAATACATTCTAATATTAATTTATAACTTACATGAAACATAAAATAAACATCAATTAATTTTTTATCATATTTAACCAAACTTACTTTTTAATTACATATTAATTACATTAATAGTTGTTATTTACATGGTAAACATCCCCTCATTGCCTCAACTACACACCTCCTGACTGCCTCACTACCTGTCAAAGGACACACTACCTCAGTAGACCAGTCCCCAGCTACCTCACTGGTGCACTAGACCACTACCTCCTTAGTTCACTAGCTCTGTCTCATTACAACCTCACTTCTTTACTAATAACACACTACCACACTGTTTTACTAACCTCACTCCCTACCTCACCTGGAATTTCCTTTTGGTTCAATAAAGTATCTATCTATCTATCTATCTATCTATCTATTATATCTATCTATCTACCTTCCATGCTGTTTCATCACTGCCTCACTGCCATAGCAGCACTCTACCTCAATACCACACTACCTCCCTACCTCAATACCACTCTACCTAAATACCTCCCTACCTCAATACCACTCTACCTAAATACCACACTACCTCCCTACCTCATTATCTCTACCTCAATACCTCCCTACCTCATTATCTCATTATCTTCCTACATCATTACCTCAATACCTCCCTGCCTCATTGCCTCATTACCTCAACATCGTCCTACCTTGTCCCCTCAACACTCCCCTCCCTCGTCACCTCACTGCCTCATTACCTTTCTGCCTCCCCACTTTATATAACAATGTAACTTCCTGAGGCGCGTCAGTGCGTCATAAACACTACATGTCTGCTCTGTGACGTCTCTAAAGTGCTGTCTGTGCTGCACGCGCTTTAAGTGCACGAGAGAGAGCTGTAGAGCGCGCGCGGTACTGGGACGCAGCCCTCGCGGGTCCGTTTGCGCGTGCGGTCTGTTAGGTTCGTTACTGGGTTAAGCGAGTGATTAAGTTAGTTAGTGCGTGTGTGTGTGTGTGTGTGTGTGTGTGTTTTCTCTCTCACCTCGTACTGGATGTACTGCTTCCTCCATTCCGGGGTGATGTGAGCTGAAAGGTGCTCCGCGAACTTCATGCCGCCCCGGAAATAATAACAACAACAATAATAATAAAAATAAACAAACAAAACCCGAGTGTGGGTTTTTGTAATTTCTGTGTTTTAGCTTCCGGTTTCCCCGCTCGCGCACTAAATCCACTCGGGTTAAACTGCACGCGAGCCCGCTGTGTGTGTGTGTGTGTGTGCGTGCCTCAGTGTAAAAGTTCACAGCGCGCGACTGAACGGACTGAGCGGCGGCGGTGTCGCGCGTGCACCTCCGTCTGAGCGCGCGCCTGTGTGTGTGCGTGCGCTGCTCTCCCTCTCTCACCCTCCCTCCCCACTCTCTCTCTCTCTCTCTCGTTAGCTGTGTGTGTGTGTGTGTATACGCGCCTGCGTCAACCGAGCGCGTGCCAACACCAACCGGTCCGCTCTTGCACCCTCCTGTCGCCCTCACGCGGCGGAAAACAGCCCTCGCGCACTCTGAAAATAAAATCATATGTTTACGGTATTATAGTCTGATGAGCCTCCTGTGCCCATATAACTGCCCCCCCCCCCCCACACACACACACAGCGACTCCAGACGCATAAACACCCAAACAGCTCGTGTCTGCTGGAACCCATTTGTTAAACCAGAACACGTAAATGTATTTCCAAACGTCTGTCTGTCTGTCTCCAGGTCCAGCAAATGGCCAAATGCTTCAATATGCTCTCTTTGCTAATAATAAACAGAGATATTCAGACATCATGCCTGAGTGTGTGTTTGCCTCTCCCATGCATAGTGCATAGAGGTGTGGCAGACACATCAATAACCCTTCTTATTTTAATTGATCTTAAAACTTAATTTGGACACTCTTCTGTTGCCATTAAGATGCCTGAGAGTCTGAACCCCGAGCGTGGAATGGGGCCCTCACACGATATTTTTCTGCATACACACTTGCACGTATGTACATGAAACCTTGTACACATTTAAAGCTCATTGAGCTGAACAACTTTTACATTGCATGTTATGGGCTTTATTGAACAGGAAGTCAGTTATTTTGGGTCATGTGCTAAATGCAGCAAATGCAAAATTGATACACTCTTCCTAAGCAATTGATACGATCACCACCAAACCGGGCCTGTGTGATCCCAATACATGGAGGAGGATGCAAAACTGCAGAGGGATTTTTGATATCTCAAACGGATCAGCCGTGACGATGACTTAAACTTATCCCGGAAAGTGGTTAATAATCTTCTGTTTGAAATGATATTGAATGTCATTACATTGAATGACATCATAGTGTGATGCTTTTTTTCCAGCATCTGTGACTTTTTGAAGGTCTTGACATTAATACCCCCTATACTAAAATCATGTCATAATGGTATTGGTGTGTCCCCTTTAGATGCATATTGACATGGTTAACATCACCGGGTCTATCACACAGGTTGTGTAGAATCAGAATCAGAAAGAGTTTTATTGCCAAGTATGCTTGCACGTACAAGAAATTTGTTTTAGTGACAGAGCTTCCAGAACAAAAAAAAAAAGACAAAACAGCACGACACACAAAAAAAGAGGTTGACATCAAATGGAGTAGGGTGTGAGATACTTTTAAATAAGTTACATAAATATCTGAAATCTGTGGTCTTATACAGTATATTGCACTGTGGTACTGTACACAATATTGCACATATATTATGTATTACGTGTAGTGCACCCGGGTGGCGATGGTGCAGGGTGCTTGGGCCCGTTCATCGTTGCTTGCAACTATATTTTATCTTAAAACTTAATTTAGACACTCTTGTGTATAAACCTAACACATGTTAGTGTTCTAACAGAAAAAGTGTTAGGGAGCATTTTTCCACTTGAATGCTAGATCTTCAATTAGATCTGATATCAGGGGTACCTTATCACTGATGTCATATACAGTAGCAGGCATACGTTTTCATTCAGAAGAGCAAAACTTCTTCACTTTAACAGTACTGTACTACGGCATACAAACGCCTTAGAATTTAAAAACTGAAAAATACAAAGCATTTTTGGCATTCGAACTGAACTAAACTGAACCCAACGTCGGATAAGTTGTGTGTACATCCGGGAGTCATTCAAAACTTACTTCTGTCAGTGGAAAGCCAAGTGAAGAGAGTTTATGTATAGGCTATGCGAGTTGGGTTTTTTTTTTTTTTTTTTGCATTTGAGCAAGATTTAGTGAAGACATACTGCCTAGCACGGTGGGTCCCAAGAATGTTAGCAAGAAGAAAAGGGAGCTACTTTTAGTTTTGTTTTTAAAGTACTGTAGCATGTGCCAAGAGGAATCAATCAATAAAGATTTATTGTTTTATATGCAAAAAATATGATTATAGTGTTGGAGCAGGTTATATCTGCATTGACATTTATTTTTATGGAAAATGTGAAAGGATTAAATTCGTATGCTGAGGTACCGCTCTACTTTTACCGCTCTAATTTGTTTTCTACGTCACATTGATGCACTAGCACAGAGATACTGAAATAAAATGTTCTTTTAGCCGAAGTCCAAATTTAATTTTTATGTTAGGATTAATTATGTTAAACAAGTGGACAGTTTGAGCTTTGAAGGCCATATATATTTCCTTGTATTTTTATGTAATTAAAACAACAATCTTAAACAATCTTTAGTGAATCTACATTTGCACGCTACTGGGTTGTAAATGAATGTGAAAGGTTTGCTCTGTCACTCTGAGCTCTCAGTTCAGGTATTTTACACGCGCTCACCTCAGACTGCTGCAGATACTGTTGTTTACTGTTAACTTACTGTTGCATTAATTGGTTCTGTTAAATGATGCGTATAGCCACGTCCACCTGAAGGGGATAAATTAACTGCATTCATCAAAAAAGCATCAGGATCCAGATAGAACCGTCACTCGGTCCTGATCCAGACTACGCCATTTAGTGATGGCTGTTCTATAGCAGTTTTCTCATCCTCCATATTGATTGTGATTTCTGACTAAAATTACACTCAACAAAAATATAAACGCAACACCCTTGTTTCTGCTCCGATTTTTCATGAGATGGACTTAAAGATCTAAAATTCATTCCAGATACACAATATTACCATTTCTCTCAAACATTGTTCACAAATTCGTCTAAATGTGTGATAGTGAGCACTTCTGCTTTGCTGAGATAATCCATCCCACCTCACAGGTGTGCCACATCAAGATGCTGATCTGACATCATGAGTAGTGCACAGGTGTACCTTATACTGCCCACAATAAAAGGCCACCCTGGAATGTGCAGTTTTTTGCTTTATTGGGGGTCTGGGGACTCAGAACCGGTCAGTATCTGGTGTGACCACCATTTGCCTCATGCAGTGCAACACATCTTCTTCACATAGAGTTTATCAGATTGTCAATTGTGGCCTGTGGAATGTTGGTCCACTCCTCTTCAATGGCTGTGTGAAGTTGTTGATGCCAGGATGCCTTGACGTATGCTTGGTCACCTGTACTTCCTCTGCCGGCGCTGGTCGGTTCTGTAAGTACCAGGGTACTTGAGGAGGATATTTTTGTTTGCTTTAATGTACTCTAGGTTTTTGTGGTCTGTGTAAAGAACAAAAGGCTGAAGTGCTCCTTACAGACAGTGACAACAGTTCTTCAAGTGGTTCTCTGTTTCCTACATTATATTTACTTTCACCCAGAGTCATCTAACATGAGAAGAAGATTATTGGTCAGAGCTTCAGTTTTTCTCCAAGCATGTAAGCAGGGACAGCACATACACTGCTCTATTCTCACAACAACAAAATGGAGCTGAGGTGAAAGAGTTTCTCAAACGCCTGGATAATTCCACTGGAGACACTTTGTCCACTTCCTAAGGAGTACTGTGCAGAAGATTTTCTTTTTTTTTTATATTAGAATAAAATTCTTATTCAGCAAATAACAAAATGGAAAGCAAATGAAGAGAAATCCAAATCAGATCAGTATTTGGTGCGACCAAACTTTCCCTGCAAGACCAGAATTGCCATAAAAGATTCTAGATAGACTTGCACACAGTTTTTGAAGGAGCTTGACAGGTAGGTTGTTTCAAACATCTTGGAGAACTGAGCACAGATGATGCACTTGGTGGTGTTGATGTCAGGCCTCTTGTGGGGGCCAACACATCACTTTCAGGACTCGCTGTAGAAAGTTCTTAATTCACTATCTGCATGTTTGGGGACGAGGTCCTGCTGCAGAATAAATTTAGGTCCAATCTGACGCCTCTCTGATGATGTTGCATGATGGTTAAATATCTGCTCTGATTTTTCTGCATCGAAAATGGCATTAATCCTGCCCAAATCTCCAACTCCATCTGCAGAAATCCATCGCTGAACTTGCACAGAATCTTTACCGTGCTTCGCTGTTGCCTGCAGACGCTCATTACTGTACCGATCTCCAGCCTTTCAGCAGAAAGCCAGCTGCCTATTTTACATTTTGACTCATTGGTCCGGAACACCTGCTGCCCAGTTTCAATGTTTTTGTGCATGGTTGAGTTGCTTAGCCTTGTTTCCATGTGTAAGAACTGATCACACCAAACATTAATTTAATGTACAGTACTGTGGATTTTCTTCTGTTTGCTTACTTTGCATTTTGTAAATTAATAAAAAATAAACAACTAAAACATAGTTTTGAAAGCATTCTTTCTTTACAGCACTGAACATGAAGACAAATCCCTTAACTGTGTTCTGTTATTCTGTACAATTCTGTTTTAGCAATTATAGGTACTGTTTGCTTATTATTAATTATTCAATTTATTTCTACTTGCCCTATAAAAAACTTTTTTTAAAAAAGCTTGGTTGACATTTTGCTGTAAGCTCACATGGCGTCGTCTCTCCCACTTATGAAGAAAGGCATACTCATCTTCTATACAGGGGACCTGGAGCCGATAGCAGGAGGCTTAGGGCACGAGGCAGGTTACACCCTGGACTGGGTTCGGAGGGCTTACACACACCCATTTACACACTTTGGGTAATTTGGCAACGCCAATCAGCCTAACCTACAAGTCTTTGGACTGTGGGAGAAAACCGGAGGATCAGGAGGAAACCCACCAAGCACGGGGAGAACATGCAAACTCCATGCACACAGAGACGGGAAATGAGCCTGGCTGGAAATCGAACCCGAACCCTGGAGGTGCAAGGCGACAGTGCTAACCGCTACACCACCGTGCCACCTATCATACTTAAACATTGCTTGCAGTATATATAAACTAAGTAAGTAAAACTATACTATAGATATTTTCCGAAATTTGTTAAATTCCACTGAATGGAGACTTTTTGAGCAGCCTGTACACTCCATCACTTAAGAGCTCGTGGCTTGTAGCTTCCTTATTGCTCTGTTCAGGTAAAGCAAACAATAACAATATAAACTTTTAACAGGCATCATGTTCAGTACAGAGTACACTCAGAGTAATGAGACAAGTTTTATGATGTTTATGATGAAACTCATTTCAAACCTCAGGGTTATTATTGTATAAGTTCATGCAAGCACACACACACACATACACACAGAGAGTAATGAGAGGTCTGGGATGGAGACTCTCCGCTGACATGATGAGAAAAATATGAAAAATCAAACAGAAAATAATGACCTGTTTTAAATGTTTTATTAAAAGTGGAACGATCCTGAAATTATTTCCCCCCAATATGTAACATTATTAAGGCTCTGGGTTACAGATGTATGATAAGACAAGAGCTACCTAATGGGAGGCCTGAAAGACCCTGAAAGTAATATTGCTTAGAAAGAAAGATCAAAGGCACATATTTTATTACAGTTTTTTAAAGTTTAGAGACCAGCGATGCTCTACAGCTTAGAGACGGTGGCACTGAAGAAAAGACAGGAGGCAGAGTTGGAGGTAGCAGAGCTGAAGATGTTGAGGTTCTCCTTGGGAGTGACGAGGATGGATAGGATCAAGAATGAGTTCATCAGAGGGACGACCTACGTTAGATGTTTTGGAGATAAAGTCAGAGAGGCCAGATTGAGGTGGTTTGGACATGTTCAGAGGAGAGATGGTGAATATATCGGTAGAAGGATGCTGAGGTTGGAACTGCCAGGCAGGAGGTCTAGAGGAAGACCAAAGAGGAGATTTATGGATGCAGTGAGAGAGGACATGAAGTTAGTTGGTGTGAGAGAAGAGGATGCAGAGGATAGGGTTAGATGGAGGCAAATGATTCGCTGTGGGGACCCCTGAAAGGGAACAGACGAAAGACAAAGAAGAAGAAGAATAAAGGTTGCACTGATGGGATAGAAATAAAGGACTATGTCGCCGCCTTGTGGATATTTTAAACACTGCAGTGACACTACCATTCATTTAGCGTTATCAGACAAATAAAATTTATTATTTCACTTTGTTTAAAAAATAAACTTTTTCTTTCAGCTTAAAGGTCAAGGGATGATACACCAGTAGTAAAGAAAGTTTATGTCTCTGAAATTATATAACTAAAACAGGCTGGAAAAAAATACCTAATTATTGCATCCAATTACAATTCTGCTTATTTTAAATACAGTAAATACAACTACAATGCAATAACACTCCAACAGGACGTTGTTTTATACAGAAGTTATTATAACAATGATAAAAAATATGGTTAATTATTTTTCATGTTGAAATGAAATGCTTTTTATTAGTTATTATAAAATTATGTAATATATTATTAACTATTAAATTTAGATTATACGTCTAAACCATCGTATTGATTTTATTAAATGTTTAATTTCTGAAATGCTTCTTTAAAATCTTTTATGCTGAGTGTGAATTCTTTTTAATTATTTTTTTAATGCACTATACACTATTGTCACTTATGGAGCTGCAAATGTTTATTACGTCCAACTTCCTTAACACCGTCAGCTAAGTCTCTAAGAGCAGATAAACTGAAAATCATGTCAGAATGATTGATTGTAACGTTTGAACAGATTTTAGATTTTATTTTAATAAAACTGTATACGTACGAAGGTTGCATGTTTACCCGGAACTACATTCGTTGTCACGGTTTCCTCCGAAACTCTTATAGCGACGCGCTGTGGACGGACCAATACCAAATCACTCTGCTCTCCCTGCATAAGTGCACTATATTAAGTTTAGCACTATGCACGTTGATTTATTAAATATGAAAAACACATGCAGTTTAATATTATAAAGATATGGAGTATATATATATATATATATATATATATATATATATATATATATATATATATATATAGTGTATATATATGGGTGTATTTTATTGCTGTCTGAATCCTGTGACAATCCTGTGAAGTGCCCCTTTGTAGGGGAGGAGGAGGGGTTTGTAACAGAGCCCGCGGGAAGTCTTTCTGTCTCTCAGCTGCTCAGATCCGCTCGGTGTAAACACACACACACACACACACACACTGGAGCGTGTTTAAGTCACACCATGGCCTCCCGCTCCCTGTCCTCTTCCCCCAACTCTGCGGCGGGCTGGGGGTCAGACTCCGGCAGGCCCGAGCCCGGGGAGCAGCGCGGTGTGGAGTCCGGTAGCGGCTCGGACCCGGAGGGAGATGCGCTCGAGCACGAGTTTGAGTTCGCCGCGGAGAGAGTGCGGGGGCTCGTGCAGAGCGCGAGCAGGGAGCAGCTACTCTATCTGTACGGCAGATACAAACAGGTAACACACACACCTGTACAGAGGAATACATACACACACACACACACACACACACACCTGTACAGAGATACACACACACACACACACACACACACACACACCTGTACAGAGGAATACACACACACACACACACCTGTACAGAGGAATACATACACACACACACACACACACACACACCTGTACAGAGGAATACATACACACACGCACCTGTACAGAGATACACACACACACACACACCTGTACAGAGGAATACATACACACACACACACACACCTGTACAGAGATACACACACACACACACACACCTGTACAGAGATACACACACACACACACACACACACACACACACACACCTGTACAGAGATACACACACACACACACACACACACACACACACACCTGTACAGAGATACACACACACACACACACACACACCTGTACAGAGATACACACACACACACACACACACCTGTACAGAGATACACACACACACACACACACACACCTGTACAGAGATACACACACACACACACCTGTACAGAGATACACACACACACACACACACACACACACACACACACAGGACAGAGTTACAGCACTGTGTTATTGTATAATGTTGTGTGTGTTTGACAGGCCACAGTTGGGAAATGTAACACACCCAAACCGGGGTTCTTCGATTTTGAGGGTCAGAGAAAGTGGTGAGACACGTCACCTTTCACACCACACCCACCTGTAACACCACCACACCCACCTGTAACACCACCGCACCCACCTGTAACACCACCGCACCCACCTGTAACACCACCGCACCCACCTGTAACACCACCGCACCCACCTGTAACACCACCGCACCCACCTGTAACACCACCGCACCCACCTGTAACATCTCATCCGCCTGCAACACACCTGTAACAATATCTCATCTGCTTGTACCACCACAACCGCCTGTAACATCTTATCTGCCTGTAACACCACACCCGTCTGTAACGCCACACACCACAACTTTCACCTTTGACAACAATACACCAACCTGTCTGTATTAGCAACGCACCCGCCTGTAACAACACACCTACCTGTAACAACACAGCATCCGTCTGTAACAACACACTCACCTGTAACAACACTGCAGTCGCCTGTAACAACAACACACTTGCCTGTATCAACACACCCACCTGTAATAACAACACACTCACCTGTAACACCACCGCATCCACCTGTAACACCACCGCATCCACCTGTAACACCACCGCATCCACCTGTAACACCACCGCATCCACCTGTAACACCACCGCATCCACCTGTAACACCACCGCACCCACCTGTAACACCACCGCACCCACCTGTAACACCACCGCACCCACCTGTAACACCACCGCACCCACCTGTAACACCACCGCATCCACCTGTAACACCACCGCACCCACCTGTAACAATTTCTCATCTGTCTGTACCACCACACCCGCCTGTAACATCTCATCTGTCTGTACCACCACACCCGCCTGTAACATCTCATCTGCCTGTAACACCACACCCGTCTGTAACGCCACACACCACAACTTTCACCTTTGACAACAATACACCAACCTGTCTGTATTAGCAATGCACAAACCTGTAACAAAAACTCTTACTTTTAACAACACACCCGCCTGTAACAACACACCTACCTGTAACAACACAGCATCCGTCTGTAACAACACACTCACCTGTAACAACACACTCACCTGTAACAATGCATCCGTCTGTAACAACACACTCACCTGTAACAACACTGCAGTCGCCTGTAGCAACAACACACTTGCCTGTATCAACACACCTACCTGTAATAACAACACAATCACCTTTAACAACATTGCATCCGCCTGTAACAAAAATGCATTTGCCTGTAACAACGACACAC